>NC_064925.1:146666857-146969887 GCF_023897955.1 Schistocerca gregaria
ACTTTACAAACACAAATGGAGCTATGCACTGTCTGAAATAATGTCCGCACAATATTCGTTTCCAAATTCCCTCTCATTAGCGTAAATGTTTCAATTGACTTCTCGCACATAAATGACGGCCATTTATTGCTCAGCTCGTGAATGGCGGATTTCCGAAGAAACGAGTCCGCTTAGAGACGACCTTTCACCACATGGTGACCTCTCCTTACATCCTGTGGACGGGCGAATGGCAAACAGACAAAACCTGAACGAGCAGATTAAATCGAAGGGTCTGTTCTTGTCCATACTCTATTTCACTTATGTAAACGTAGATATGGAGACACACACCCGCCCAAACTCAACCAATGCACACCTAAAGCTCGGTTATGACTGTTCCTCGTGATGAGGAACCTCCTACTCCTTAAGGCCTCCAGCTATGTAAATACTCTTCAAGACAGTGAACAGTGCATGGCGGAGGGTAAATTGGACCAATATTATCAATTTACCTTTCTATTTCATTCGCGTGTTCAATCAAGGAAGATTGATTGTCTATATACCTGTGCGCCGTTATCCCTCTATATTTTTCTAGTGACCTCTAAGCGTGATACACGTTGGTGAAATCATACTGGTCGTACAGTCATCTCCGAAGACGCGTTCTCTAAATATCCAACGGTGTACCGAGAGCAATGGCCGCTGTGAGCGAGCGGTTCTAGGCGCTTCAGTCTGCAACCGCGCGACCGCTACGGTCGCAGGTTCGAATCCTGCCTCGGGCATGGATTTGTGTGCTGACCTTAGGTTAGTTAGGTTTCAGTAGTTGTAAGTTCTAGGGGACTGATGACCTCAGATGTTATGTCCCTTAGTGCTCAGAGCCATTTGAACCATTTTGTACGGCGCCCGCTTCGCCGTCTTTCTTCTCACTCTTTCCATTTCAGTTTATCTACATCTACATGGATACTCTGCAAATCACATTTAAGTGCCTGGCAGAGGGTTCATTGAACCACTTTAAGTCTCTAATATTCCAATCTCGTATAGCGCGCGGAAAGAATGAACACCTGTATCTTTCCGTACGAGCTCTTGATTTCCTATATTTTATCGTGGTGATCGTTCTTCCCTTTGTAGGGCGGTGTCAACAAATTATTTTCGCATTCGGAGTAGAAAGTTGGTGATTGGAATTTCGTGAGAAGATTCCGTCGCAACGAAAAAGGTCTTTTTTTTTTTAATGGTGGCCCCAAATCCTGTATCATTTCTGTGACACTCTCTCCCATAGTTAGCGATGGCGTTAACGGACGGATGTTGCTCATTACATTACTTCCTACGTTAAGGGGAGGCTTACTTCATTTGGGTCAAAAAATAGATGTTTTTTAAATTGCATTCTTGGATCCATAAAAGTGTTTACAATCAACCCTGAAACGGTTTTTCGGAATACGGAACAGAAATGTTTGTTATTCGCGGTTGAACAAAAAAATGCACCTGCCTGAAATCTGTCTTTTTCATGCACCAGTTTTTCTTTCGGAGGACGAGTTATTGTACCGGTGCTTGGAAGGAAACACACAAAATTCAAATGACAGTTTGAACGCGTGTGTTTGGAAGTTGGCCCCTCAGCATTTGTGGAGACTGCGGCGTTCCTGGCAGTGAGCAGCTTCAAGAAAGGGTATTCAGCAATTCTGAAGACCATGACAACAATGGACCCCACCCTGGGACTCAATTCGACGCAGTTCGCCAAGCATTCGGACGACCACCGGATTCAAGCGGCAGAAAACAGCTTTTCACCGGCCGTACGAGGGGCCCTGGTGCAGCGCAGGATGGCCCAGATCGAGCAGAACGCCCTCTATGAGGAAGGAGGAGGACTAGTTTATGGACCCGGAATAGCAGACTGAACGTACGCTGCGTAATATTGCATTTATATGCAGTCAAAACTTAAAACGCGTCTTTCTCGAAATGATGTTTTTTTATCGCGCTGCATGGTAACTTCAAATCTACAGAACCGATTGGCATGATTATTCGTTTCCGAAGAAGCTTATTAAATTTTCTAGGTGTTGTACCACTTTTATTCCGATCCATCAACTATAAACATTTTTACTTGGCCGACGAAGTCGAACAATCGTTGAAAAAACCCCGTTTCTTCAAATGGTCTCCATTTTGTTTCCTATGCTCCAAATAACTTAAGCGAGGTACAACTCCCAAAGGATCTTATGAACTTCGCTAACGTCAATTGGTTTTGATTTCAGACAAGCCGGCTGACCTGTGACATGCCGCGCGTGGAGGTCTACATCGAAATTTTGTTTCGTTCCGACGTCGCTTCCGCCTTTGCTCTTCGACATTTCCGGTCGAAAAAATTCCAGTTTTTAGAGAAAATATCAATAAACATTTCGACCAAATTTGACATTGATATCTAACATTCCGAGAAAAAAATTCTGAAGTAACATGCGTTTTTCGGGCCAAAGATTGTAAAACCTCCCCTTAACCTGGAGTGCCCCACAACGGCGAATCACATCATTATCAATAAATACATGAAAACTAAACTATGCTTCAAGAAAATGAAGAAGTGAAATTTATGTTTGTGATACGAATGATTCGTTCAAATTCTTTGGGGATAAAGAGCTCTGTCCTGTTTCTGCTAAGTAAACTATATATACGTATGAAATCAGACGTGAGATGCAAAACGTATAGTTTCCTTCTCTCACAATTAAAAATAACTAAATACTCAAAGGTACACCAAACAATGATTTGTCTCTGTTGCATTTGTGTGTGTGGTCTCAAACTAGTCGGTTTTCTACGCCAATTGTTTTTGTAATTTAACAAGATTTTCGTAACTGTTCCATCATGTGATTATGTTATTGACTAATGCGTCCTCTCCGTCGTCACTTCCTTCTCTTAACTAGTATCGAGAAGCACAGGCAGATAACTGCGCACTGACGGTCAGAAATAGTTTCCTGGATGAGATTCCAGACACAAATGCTGCAAATTGCAAATAGTCGATAAATTTCTGTAGATCAGTACCCTTTAATTGGGTGAGAGTATTTAAGGCGGTCCTCGTAATAACATTGAGTTTCTTTGTCATCTAGTCCCAAACACCAATCATTTTCTTGTACAGATATATGTTATCCCTGTTCGCTCCAACACTACAATTTCGCTTAAGGCTACCGGAGTGGGAGGGAAGGGGAGATGGAGTTCCATTTCTTTAACAAGAGTTGAGTAGGTTACAGTGATGACATCTAGCCCCACAGCTCTGATATTTGTGGGTAAAATCTTTGCCAGGAGGTTTCTTCAAACGTGTGGCCAATTTGTGTGAAGGTATTAAACTGCCATGAGGCGCTCAGCAGCGCGTTGGGTTAATTGTTGGCAGGCTCTTGCTGAGTATTGCTTCAGTGTGTCCTACGTAACTTATTTTTATGTAGCAGATGTACAGTTATCTGAAAAATTTTGTGTTCTAGATTGATACAAGTCGACACTTCAAAATTTGAGGGTCGAAATATTTGGAAGATCTGTCATGCTTCCTGTTCCTTCTGTGCGTTTTAATAACACTGTCATGTAATACTGGTACGGATTTCTCAACCCCAACCTCCTCTCTATACACTATGGTACAGTTCTGAAGCTTCTGAATATGTCTTTCGATCAGCTGGAGCCTTTAATCGGTGATTTATCATTAACTGATAGTTAATTATATCAAATTGTACCAAGAACCATGTCTTTTTCATAATACTTCACTGCGCCGTTGCCTCGAACGACATACTTCAGTAACAGGCAACCTATAATACGAAAACTCTTCAACCAGAAATATGACGTTTTCCGTTACTACAAAACGTACAAATACCGACACGTTTTCTAGCGATCATTATTGTAAGGTGCATTTACTGATACGATGTAAGTTGTAATAAAAAACCGGCCAAATATGAGCTGCTACTAAAAAGACGACGAGACCCGTTTCTGTGTGTACCTTGTTCTGCTTGTTATGTAGAACGAGATCTTGCATCTCACCAGACACTTTCTCATCCACGGATCCAAAATTGACTTGGCTTATTCAGTCTTCCATTCTACAAACTGCCGTGGAACATAAAACTCCATAGAAGTCGACCAATAAATTTCGTGGCAGCTTAAAACTGTGTGCCAGGCCGAGACTCGAACTCGAGACCTTTACGCTTCGCTGGCAAGTGTTCTACCGACAGAGCTACCCAAGAACGACTCACGACACGTCCCCACAGGTTTATTTTTGCCAGTACCTCATCCACTACCATCCAAACGTCACGGATGTTCTCCTGTGAAGCTTGGAAGACTAACACTTCTGGAAAAAAGTATACTGCGGACACGTGGCTTAGCCACAGCCAGGGGGATGTTTCTTTAGTGAAATTTTCACTCTGCAGAGTGAGAATTTCATTCTGAGAACTCGATAAACTTCTCGTCCACGAGCGCTTTCTCGTCCCATGTGACGACAAATTTAGTATCACGGACGTTATTTTATTAATTCGTTCATTATCGACCACTCCACAGAAGATGACACTGATGCGCAACAGTGTGCAACAAACGACCAGTGCAATTTTAACATTGAAATACCAAAATGCATGTCTGTTCCCGTCGCGTATGCGCAACATTACTTTGGAATTCAGTTCTCTCATTTTCTGGTCGACCTGCACATTTGAAGAAGAAGAAGAAAATGTCACGCTGTCAGGTAGATCACTGGTAAGGAATCCATCAGAACCTTTCTTATTTGTTAACACCCATAAATATTATTAAAAAAATGTCCACGGTGTAAGAATCACTACAATATATATTTATTATTAACTTCACGTACTAATCCCATTTCTTGTTGTTATCAGAGAAGTTGTGTTATAGATTTTTGTCGCCTTACCTTGGAAGAACGTACAGAGTAAAAATATGCAAAATATCCAACCACTTTTGCTTCGAATGATTCCTCCTTCAAGCAATGCCAAATGAGTGTAGTGCGTGACAATGGAATATTATGTCTAGTACACGTACCGTACTGTTTATTTTTTGTTAAAGGCATAGAATATGCTTTTACTAGCTCGATGTCTGTTTACAATGAGACATTAAGCTTTTCTCAGTTGCAATCACGACTGCCTTTCACTGGTCTGATCAACACCTTTCGCAAGTAAACATTTACCAACAGCCAGCTTTGTATGATATTGAGGAACGCTTACCGCTTCGTTACATCATTTACCCAGATCTAGAACAGGAGAAAAGTAGGCCTGAAGGCTTGGCGCGGGCCATATCTGATGTTCGTACCGAGGAAAGTGACGCAGTATTTAAGACAATACGACACCTATTCGTAAGTTGTGGCCTCAGATCCTGTCCGGCTATCCGGTTTCGGATTTCCCAGTTTGCCTAAATCCAATGAGGGGAATGTTAGTTACAGTTTTTAATCAGTTTGCAACTTGCTTTGATGCTCTTCTCCGTGTTACTATCTGGACGTAACTACATACTCCACCCAACTACCTCTGTAACATTTTGCATATCCTACTCTTAGCCTGCCCTAAGTGTCATCGACCACCCCGCGCCCGACCCAACCGCTACTGTCTGATCTTTTTAACATGAACATAAGGTTAACAATTACTGGAATCCTCTGCCATTGCCCACTGAACGGAGCTATTTCCGTAGACGTCTCCTTTCTCCACAGAGAGATTTTCACTCTGCAGCGGAGTGTGCGGTGATACGAAACTTTCTGGCAGATTAAAACTGTGTGCGGGACCGAGACTCGAACTCGGGACCTTTGCCTTTCGCAGGCAAGTGCTCTACCAGCTGAGCTACCCAAGCACGACTCACGCTCCGTCCTCACAGCTTTACTTCTGCCAGTACCTCGTCTCCTACCTTCCAAACTTTACAGAAGCTCTCCTGCGAACCTTGCAGAACTAGCACTCCTGAAAGAAAGGATATTGCAGAGACACGGCTTAGCCACAGCCTGGAGAATGTTCCCAGAATAAGATTTTCACTCTGCAGCGGAGTGTGCGCTGATACGAAACTTCCTGGCAGATTAAAACTGTGTGCCGGACTGAGACTCGATCTCGGGACCTTTGCCTTTCGTGGGCAAGTGCTCTATCAACTGAGCTACCCAAGCACGACTCACGCCCCGTCCTCACAGCTTTAGAGCACTTGCCCGCGAAAGGCACAGGTCCCGAGTTCGTGTCTCGGTCCGGCACACAGTTTTAACCTGACAGGAAGTTTCTCCTTTCTAGTTTCTTTTAGTAACTCTATTTCGTGTTTATCTTCCCACTAAATTTCTAACGTTTCTTCCATAGAATCATAATTCAAACACGCCAACAATTTTCTCTTTTTCAGAGTTTCCCATGCTCCGCATTTCACTTCACACGGTGCCATGCTCCACACGAATACTTCCGAGTAACTCCTTTCACAGTTCAATAATAAACACCAGTAGGGGTTCTTGTATTTGCAGAAAAAAGGGCTGGTCCCATCAACACCAGTCCGCTGATATTTTCTTTGCTTCGGCCACTCTGTGTAATCTCAAATTCTAGATAGGAGAATTCTTTCGCTGTGTCTCCACGAAACCTAATGGTAAGCAAGTCATGTTCCTTTCTATTAATCAACTTCATTGTCATAGCCTAGTTTGTCCATCAGTAAACAGACCACTTCCAATTTTTAAAGAATCGAGCTCCCACATAAAAACAGCTTCAAACGTCTGATTACTTTACAAATGAGTTAATGTGTTAAATCTTTGACGTTAAGCACATAAATTAGAAAACTTGTAAAAAAAAAGATTTGAAATTATGTTTAACTTTTATCGGAAGTCGCTGACTGCTCTCATCAATAAACACTGTATGAGTCTAATTTGTCTAATCCGCACTCTGTTTCAAGCAAAATCTGGTTTTTCACGTGTCTGAATGTTTATGACGTCATCTCTCCTGAAATTTGTGTCTTACACTGATACAAGTTTTCAGGTACATTCAGTGGTATGTGGACCAGAGGAAAAATGTTCCTATCCTGTTTATTTACAAGACTACAACTGAAAATTGGAGTACCTGTTGTCTCATTCCAGCATCCTCAGCACCCTTAAAATTTTTCCCAGAAATTCGCGTTTTTCAACATACAGCTCATCTCAAACTCTCACAAGCTCCCCTAACTGTAACTCACTCACACCACTAGTCCACTGCTACAAATCGCTCATACCTATCCAGTCGCAGTTGTCCTCTCACACTCATTCAGTCCAACCCATTGCCATTATTCCATTTGTGTTTCTTTGTCATTGCCTCCTGTGTCACAGCCACATCACCTTCAGTCTCTGTTGATCCACTGTGGACATGGGACACTGGCTGGTCAAATGTTTAACAATGAAATTCGCAAAACAGTCGTGCAATTGAGAAGTTCATTTTATTTTTACTACCAGTTTCGGCAGCTCAGTATGCCATGTTCAGGCCCCAAATGCACCACTAAAAATAATCGATACTAATCGATATTGGCATACTGAATTGCAGTCAAGTTCCCGATAACTCACGAGATCCAGAAGCATAGGGCCCCAGTATGCCAATATCCATATTTTTGAGAGGTGCCTATGCACCGGAAGATGGCATGATGAATTGCCGAAACTGATAGCGAAATTACAATAACTTCTTCATTGCACGGCTGTTTGGCGAATTTCATTGTCAAGCAGTCTTCTTCGTCCTGTCATACTACTACAGTTTCCTCTCACTGTCTCCCTTATGCTCTCTTACTGTTAATATCTCATTCCTTCCTTCTCACTGCTGTTGACTCTTCTCACTGTCATATCCCCATTATCACTTTCTCTTCTCTTTATTCCTCCACCTCCCCCCTTCACTCTTTTCCTAGCACTGTTCTGTAACTGTCATCTATGTTCCACTGCCACTGTGTCCCTCTCTTTCTCTCACACTGCCATTGTCTCCTTCCCTCTCTCTATAACAAAGGCACTGTCTATTATCTTCCAGTATTTATTACTTTTCCATCTCTTTGAGAATGCTTTAGTTTCTCTCTTAGCATAAGAAAGTGCGATTACGTTCACATGCGAAAATTTTTGAGAAAATTTTTAAAGGTGCTGAGCAATGTAGAAAGAGGCAGCTGTTAACCGGCTTTTCAGTCAAAGCCTTTTAAATAAACACATATATATTTGCATTTTCCGTGCTCCGGCAGGAAAATTTTTCCGCTGGTTCCCTTCTTTTCTCTGCTGCAACAGGGCATTAATTGATATGAAAAGAGATATATTGGTCATAAAATTTAGATAGTTTGCTTAAGTGAAATAAAGTAAAACTAATTTTTCAGACCCGACCGGATTTTACGTACAAAAAAATTGCCTTTTACCTGCGCTTCAGTACTACAATATGGGGTTCATAGATGGTAACGCAGACACTTTACAGCGTATCACTCCGTGTGCTACGTCACTATATAAACTACGTTTTCGCCTCTCACCAGGTTTTACGTGCATATTTTACATGTACAAATAGGATAACATTGAACCTCTGTCTCTCTTAAACGGATAACGATATGCAGAAAATTTTCAAGAATGTTCGTGATTGTGATCTTAGGAATACACCGTAGAAATACAGCCATTTTCTGTGCACAGCCATCTCGGAACCTATGACTGGGTTTTGGTACTTAAAAACAAGTTTTGGGGGTTTTTCTCGATAATGGACTTTTTTTTTTTTTGGGAAGCAGTGAGATGGCTCTTCTAGATATATGCCTAGAGAACATACCGTTAAAATTTGAGAAGTTTGCTGCTATTTGTTACTTAGATTTCACCTCGTAACACCGAGCGAGGTGGCGCAGTGGTTAGCACACTGGACTCGCATTTGGGAGGACGACGGTTCAATCCCGCGTCCGGCCATCCTGATTTAGGTTTTCCTTAATTTCCCCAAAATCGCTCCAGGCAAATGCCAGGATGGTTCCTCTGAAAGGGCACTGCCGACTTCCTTCCCCCATTCTTCCCTAATACGATGAGACCGATGACTTCGCTGTTTGGTATCTTCCCCAAAACAACCCGACCGAAATCACCTCATACCAGATTTTACATGTAAAAGTAGGATAACTTTGAACTTCTGTATCTTGGAAAAGAATAAAGATATTAAAAAAATTTTCACGGTTATTCGAGATCGGAATCTTATGAATATATCGTACAAATTTCAGCCATTTGCTATGCATAGCCGTCTTGGAATTCTCGACTGGGTTTTGGTTCGTTGGTGACAGCGCACATACAGTAAAAAAAAAACCTCTTGTGTTTGTGTCTCCGTAAGCACCATCAATCACACCTGAGGCCACATCAAATGCAAAAAGAACCGACCTATTTGCTACGTTTTCTTAAGCAGGAGGAATTGTGTAATAGTCATACTTTGACCCTATATTGTAGGATAGTGACAATAAGACGATCGTTCTGTTGGCTAAACAAATGGTCCGTAGCCCAACGTCGATCAAAAACACTTGACCTTACCTTTGTGTCACCTGTAGAACCAGATACACAAGCACAGGAAAATCCCATTTTTATGCGCGGCGTTTTGGAACACATTAGATACGCATGCTGTCGAATGCACACCGTTGCTGTCTGCAAAATGTGGAGGATTTTGGCGTAAGGGCGTCCGGCCACCCGTTCCGTCACTACCAAATCCAGATCGACATGCCAACCCCCTGAGGACATGGGATAAAGCCAGGAGGAAGAAGAAGAAAAGGAAAAAGAAAGAGACAGGTTTCCTCTATATCGTGGTTTGACGTTTTTTACATCTTCGAAGTTACATTTAATCTTCTCCTGCGGTGAATGTATTTTACCTGCGATCATGTCTTTTTCAATTTCTTTCACATATTTCCCTCGTATATGATGACAGCTTATTTGCATTGCTTGCTACTTTTGCTTTTCTGACTTAATACCTCATTCGTAGTATTTTATCCATGGATACGTTGGCTTCCTGAGTCATCGGTAGCTTCTGAGCGTCTTACTACTGCACTGCACTGCATTCTGTTTTTCTATTATACTACTGATGTTTCTGCTAAAGCCATTCGTTACTGCCCATGAAAATGTTGCACTTTTTTTTATCATCTTGAATTGCTGCCCTCTCATCAACAATACTAACCTAGACATGCTTTGCAGTCAAGTGCTTTATTTGTAAAATCTTTATTTACCGATGGTATCTTCCTATGCCTCCACACAATTTCCAAGTATACCATCTCCTCTCGTGATTTGTAAAGAAGGGTGTACGCTGCAACCCGATGACACCCATTGCAACATCTATGAAGACACCTTTCATTTCTTTCATCCCTCTTTCCACCACTTCACTGCTATAGCTCTCTAGATCACATACAACTACAAAAAGTTTCAGGGCACTTAAATTATTTGAACAGTTCCTCTACATCCAAGTGTATTCTACTTATTTTCTCATCGCCAGTTTGTGGCAGTCTACCAGGGTATTCTGTCTGGCATTATGGTTACGTTTTCTATCTCGATGTGTTTCCCCTACTCCCCTTTATCTGAAGCTCGTTCCATCTCGACTCATTTTGGGTAATACCATCAACTGTTCATAGTTTATCGGTCACGAAAACTGACAATGACTAGGAGAGAGAGGTAAGTTGACCACATGTCTTTACGTATCCGCAACCGGTGACGCCTAAGGGAAGAGGATGACGCGGAGGCCGGTCGGTACTGTTGGGCCTTGAAGGTTTAAGAATATTAATAAAAACAATAATGCCATCCCGTAAAAGTTGGACAATTTTAACTCAGAACTCTCGCTTGAATTACTGTTTTTATCCCCATCCGAATTTGGCCAACTGTGGACCTCGTAAAACTTAAGGCTTCTTTCCCTTTCTTTCCGTCTCTTCCTACAACATCGAAATTCCCCCCCCCCCCTCTCCCTCTCTCTCTCCCTCTCTCTCTCTCTCTCTCTCTCTCTCTCTCTCTCTCTCTCTCTCTGTGTGTGTGTGTGTGTGTGTGTGTGTGTGTGTGTGTGTGTGTCCTTTTTAGTGGTCTCTCTTCAAATAATTTTCTTCTACTGACTTTTCTACTGATTTCCGTTCTGTTTTGGATCATCGCTAGTGAAATACGAGTTTCTTGTGCATCTCCTTTGGCCTCTTGTATCCAATCAGATGTGGACTTCAACGTTGATGGGACTGAAGATCAATATCTTTCTACTCAGTCGATCTGGGTGATTCTTACTAGATGCCCATAAACTTTCAACCGTCATATCCTTATTGTTCCTTGTTTTTTCTTATTCTTTAGTTTCCCCGCAGTAATCTTCTGTTCTGGTATGCGTGTAAACATTCTTCGCAGTACCCGGCTGGCTTATCACATTCGTGAACTGATTATTTACGAAGTTAGGCGACATTTATTGAAAGGTCGCAACACCTATGTGTTGTTCAATTTTTTTCCCCGCAGCTTTAATGTTAGACCATTAAGGCAATGGCGCGACGCCAGTCACACATCCGTCGCCAGCGCCATCCTTCGGTGACTCCAGCGCATTTGGTGTGCTGGGCGTTCTCCCTCAACAGGTTGTAGTGTCGCGAATGGCCGCTGGGTACCGCTGTTGTTGCCACATTGGCGCGAGAGAGCCAATTTAGCGTTCAAATGCGGCGAGCGCTTCGCTTCACTGCACGAAAAGCATTGCTTCCGCATCGTTGTTTTGCTTTGTCTCTCGTTTGAAACTGCACTGCTGCAGCGATTGCTGTTTGATGCTGTACATTTCGCACGAGCCCCACTACCTACACGAAAAGTTGTATCAAACAAACGTCTCTACTCATCTGAAGGATTGGTTTGAGTCATTTTCAATATGGACCCATTTTAATGGCGCTGATTTACGGTATGATTTTGGAACAAACTGTGTGCAGATATTATGAAATACAACCAAGAAATCTATCTAATGACACATAGTCAGCACTAATTCAGTAAACATCGCTCTTGTGAAATAAAACTGACTATTTACACGAAATAACCTAGTGTTATGGACGGGTGATGTGAAGTGAATTCCACGTTTTTAGAATTGCAGGATTTTGACACTGCAACTCTCACGCGGCTTCAGAGTGCGCGACCATCGAGTAGCATCTTACTTGTGCTACTGGATTCGTGTTTTCCTGTCAAGAAGTTCGTAGTAACTGATGGAAGGTCATCGACAAACAGAAGTGATATTTGGCTTTCCCCAAGGAAGGGATAAAGGCACTGTTGATTATATACATAAGCGATTTAGGAGACAATCTGTGCAGCCCTCTTAGGTTTTTGGCAGACGACGCTGTCGTTTACTGTCCAGTAAAGTCATCAGAAGATAAAAACAACTGAAAATGATTTAAATATAACTATATGGTGCGAATTGTGGCAACTGATCCGTAATAAAAGTGTGAGGTCCTCCACATATGTACTACAAAACCGTTAGAATGCTGCCGATTCAAGTAAATGCCTAGGGATTGCAGTTACGAACCATTTAAATTTGAACCATCGCCTGGAAAACGTGGGAAAGACGAACCAAAAGCTACATTTTATTGGCAGAAGGTGCAACAAATTTACTAAAGCATACACTACGCTTATGAGACCTGTTCTGGACTACTGCCATGCGGTTTCGGATCTTTACCAAATAAGATTAACGGAGCACTCCGAGAAAGTTCGAAGGAGGGTAGCTCGTACTTGTGAGTCATCATTCTTCTGACTGGTTTGATGCGGCCCGGCAGTAATTCCCGTCCTCAATTATTTGCTGGATGTATTCCAATCTCTTTCTCTACAGTTTTTTTTCAGTCAGAATACCGTCTGGTACCATGGAAGTTATTTCCTGACGTCTAAACAAATGTCCTTTCATTCTGTCCCTTCTTCTTGTCAGTGTTTTCCATGTATTCCTTTCCTCGCCGATTCTGCAAAGAACAGCTCATTCTTTACGATATCAGTCCACCTAATTTTCAACATTGCTCTGTAGCAAAGCTAGTATTGTACGAGGGTAATTCCAAAAGTAAGGTCTCCCATTACAAGTACAGAACTCTGTGTGGCATTTGGTCACACTGTTGTAAAGAGTGCTTCACGCGCTGTATGTAAACATGAGCAAGCCGCGCTGAGGCGCTCAGTCTTGGCTTGGCAGCTGTTGAGAATGGAACCCCCGTCGGATGTCACCGCCAAGTGCGAATTGCGCGCAGTTATTCGGTATTTGAACGCAAAGGCCTCTGCGTCTATTGAAATCCATCGCCAATTGACGGAAGTGTATGGTGAGTCATGCATGGATGTCAAAAATGTTCGTAAGTGTTTTAGAGAGTCTGCAGCTGGTCGGACCGAAATTCACGACGAACAAAGGAGCGGGAGACAGTCAATTTCTGGGGAGCAGTGTTGAAGATTGAGCAAAGCATGAGAAGATCGGCGGATCACCCTGGATGATCTCTACACGTTGGTTCCTGAGGTTTCGCGAAGCACCGCTCACAGAATTTTAACGGAAACATTGAACTACCGGAAGGAGTGCGCAAGATGGGTGCCACGCATGCTGACTGAGGACCACATGCGGCAACAATTTGATACTTCACGCGCATTTCTTCACCGCCTTGCCGCCGAACAGGACAACTTTCTGGACTCAATTGTCACGGGTGACGAAACCTGAGACGAAGCAACAATCACGCCGGTGGCGGGATCCTTCTTCGCCAAAGCCGCGGAAATTCAAACAAACACAGTCTGCCGGTAAAGTCATGACAACCGTCTTTTGGGATGGGAAAGGGGTATTGTTGGTCGACTTTATGCCCACTGGGACCACAATTAACGCTGACAGGTACTGTGAGACTGAAAAAACTCAAACGGCAATTCAGAACCGGAGAAGAGGAATGTTGAGCAAGGGGGTACACATTCTCCATGACAACGCTCGCCCACGCATCGCTCGGCAAACGGTTGCTCTCCTGGAACAGTTTCAGTGGAACATAATCACCCACCCATCCTATAGCCCTGACTTGGCGCCCAGTGACTATCACTTGTTCCCTAGGTTAAAAGAACATTTGGCCGGAAAGCGATTCAGCTCCGACGACGTGGTGAAAGAAGAGGTTCGTAATTTTCTGAACAGCATGGCGGCGAGCTGGTATGACATGGGCATTCAAAAAATGCCACAGCGTCTACAAAAATGCATCGACAGAAAAACTGTGATTATATCGAATGATAGCTAAATGTCAAGCTGTAAACTGATGTAAACCATTGTAGAAATAAACAGGTCTATGTACTTTAAAAAAATAGGAGACCTTACTTTTGGGATTTCCTTCGTATATTAGACTGTAGTGAATAACTCTAGATAATTAGGTGGCTGCATGCTTTCTGAGAAGTCTGAGATGTTTGGAGTACACTATAGTTTGTCGCTATTCCAACTCACCAAATTCCGATTTTGCATTGCTCATGGAACAACGATTGTAATAATATTTTAAACTACTGTTACTTACAAAGCGTTTACTGTTTACATAGCTTACAAATGAAGTTGGTAACCCCCAGAAGTCACCGAGGTCTTCCAGAATTTCTTTGCTTCATTCAGTTCGTTTTTGGTTGTACCATGGTCAGGGTAAGTCGTGTCTTAAATAACATCTGGAGGCTAGCTGAGCAGAGCCTATTCCCGAGTTGGTTTTTTTATGCAAGAAAATACCGAAAGTGCTCGTTGAGGCGTAGCATTTGATACGGGCAATTTTAGTAACCCAGATGCAAAATTGCCAATATTCCGAAGTCTGGCACTACCAGCTAGCTGCGCCCGTCTCTTACAAAACCTCTGTCCAGAAATCTACAACGCCTATAATCTTTTTCCACTGTTTATTTGACAGGGCAGTCCATTCTGAGATTATGCCATCAATTTGAACAGTTTTCTTTGCACTTCTAAAGCTCTTGACAACTGGGAGAACATCTGGTCTCTGCTAGGAAGCTGCCATCCTTTACAAATCTGCTCTATTTTCTGGCAATCGCTACTGAAATTCCCTACAAAATTCTACTCGAAGCGTATTGCATCTTCCGTGGACATCGAAACGTTCTTCTGGTTTAAGAACTTGCACCATGGATTGCTTCTGGAAGAACTGGTACCATGGATTGAAATTCGTAACTTAATTACAAGGCTACGGTACGCATCAGGTGATTTTCAAACTAAAAACTTGCTAGTTCGCCTTCCTTTAGTAAATCTAACTGATTTGGAGCAACTATCTTACTGAGTAATTTGTAACTCAGAAAGACATTTAACAGTTTCCAAACCTCTATCACCTAAGTTTGAAAATGCAAATTTATTCTGCTTATGGATTGTAATTCATTTCTGGAAAACATGAATGAGATTGCATATACTGCACAATCCACTACCTTGTAAAGTTGTTCAGCCATGCAGCATTTAAAGTCGCTTTTAGCGAGATAAAATAAATTCAGTTATTTCCATTGCTTCAAAATTCTATCAGTAGTAGAGTACCTAGCTGGCCAACGTGTTCTAGTGTGTCTTTTTTTTAGGTTTGCAATTATAATTCACAGTTTTATCCAATTGTTTGTGTTGGTTCAGTCCCTTAGGACTGTAAGAACAACAGTTCGTGTGTTTCTCTAATAAGCAATTCTAGCTGACGTGGGAAGACTGCGGCAGCTTTTTCTGCACAAAGATGAAAAAAATGCCAAACGCAATTACCAACAATTAAATCAGGAACTATCTATTTCAGAAGAGCAGTTATAGAACCATGGACTCCTACCATTACAGTTGCCCCACGTACCCGAACACTCTCAAACCATCACTCTGCAATTTTGAATTTAGGGCACTGTAAATGACGTGTCCATCATAAGCACTCAATTGCAGAATGTAATAAAATGTAGTTATAATACTTTTCTTCGAAACAGAAAGGTACCTAAGCAAAATGCAAAGCTCTTTTGAGTAGTTACGTTTGTACTTTCATCAATAATTAAAGAATACGAAAATTTACTATTTCTAACATTCAACGATCTTGCACACCAGCACCAGCTACGTTTTAACGAGCCTGGCACATTTTGTGCGATGTATTTTAGGCCCTGTATTTTAAGAATGATAGACAGGGTGTACATAAAGTCCGTGAATACTTTCAACTATTTATTGCATAAGAATTAAACATTGTACAGATGTCATACATATTGCATTTTGAAGAGAAACTGTGAAAGTTGTGTTTTTTTTTTTCTTCTTACAAACATTCGATATGCAAACCATGAGTGACCCGGCAGACGTCAGTACGGTAACTGAATTCTTGCCATACCCGTCCCAGCATGGCATCGTCGACTGTGGCAGTCGCTTCCCGTATTCTCTCCCGAAGCTCTGCTACATCACGTGGTAGAGGCAGTACATACACCAGATCTTTAATGTGTCCCCATTTCACGAAATAGCTGTCCTCTTCTGTAGTACGGCCGATCCATCGATGCGGCAGCTCCTTGTCCAGGTACCCACGAACTTCACGACGAAAATAGGGTGAAGCCCCATCCTGCTGAAATATGAACGAAGAGTCCGACTGCCTTTGAGGCATCGGCCATTGCTGCAACATGTCCAACTTTTGCAACTGCGAACAAAACTCAAAACGCTTGTCATTCTCGTCGTCGTCATTGAGCTTCTGCTCTAGCTCCAATTTGAACGGTTTCACAGACAGCTTCCGTCGCAGGACTTTCCACACTGTCACTGGAGCCATTTCGAGTTCACGGGATGCACGACGCACCGATTTCTTTGGACTTCTTATGAATGTCTCTCGTAAGCGCTCCACATTCACTTCACTCACACTGGGACGTCCGCTTCTCTTTGACGGGCACGCAGAAACCCGTCGTAACGAATTTGTTGTGCCAGTGGTACATGGCCTTCCTTGTTGGTGGCTTCTTACCATACTTGGTTCTAAACATCCGTTGAACAGCCATAGCACACTTATTTTCGTCGAACTCCCAACACACAGAAAGCTCGCTCCGCACCTGGACTCGCTGTGTTTGCGACTAGCGGCAAATTACCAAACTACGCAGTGGAGGTATACATGAGAAAAAAAAAAGTTCAGGATTTCTCTTCAAAATGACATATGTATGATGTCCGTACAATGTTTGGTTCTTGTGCAGTAAATAATTTAAAGTTTTCCCGGACTGTATGTACACCCTGTATTTTATTGTTAGCTAGAGTTGCCAAAGACACCCCCCCAAAAAATGCACACTATTTTTGTAAAAATACAGTACTCATTCTGCATATGTGAAAGTTTAACAGTGTGTAGATACATCCTTCCCGCTTGTTTTCAAACTTAGTTCAACCTGACATCTCGTGGAAATCGGGTTTTCTGCCGGATATCAGCGTCTTCCAAACACGATATTTCGACGTCATTACTTGACGTCTTCATCAGGTGCTCCCTGAGACTGGCTGCTTGCTGGACCGGGTCGCATATTTATGCCTGCCCGGTGCCTGGTGTTCTGTTTGCCGTTCCCTAGTCGGTCCGCGCCCGCTTACCGCTATCCTGCCGCGCTAGGTGTTCTCTATTCCGTCCGCGCCCGCTCTGGCCGTCTCCAGCTGCGGTCGTGGCCTGCTCCCTAACGAACAATTCGGGTTCAGGAGGGGCCACTCCACTCAGCAGCAGCTGCTTCGACTGGTCGAGCAGGCGATGGGGGCGCTGGAGCGTCGCGAGTACCTTGGGGCGGTACTCCTGGACGTTTCCAGAGCCTTTGCCAGCGTGTGGCACGACGGCCTTGTGTATAAACTGCTTACACAGGGCCTACCGGTGTCGCACGCCCGCCTTATCAAATCCTATTTGACTGGGCGCACCTTCCACGTGCGCACCGACGACGGGACATCGACAGCGCGTCCCATTGCAGCCGGAGTACCGCAAGGGTCCGTCATCGGCCCCTTGCTCTACTCACTCTACACCGCCGACGTCCCGAAGAGGCAGGGCGTGCATGTCGCGCTCTACGCAGACGACACCGCGCTCTATAGCAAGAGCATCAACGCCAGGATGATGCGTCACCGCCTGCAATCGGCTTGCGATGTGCTTGGAGCTTGGGCCACCAAATGGCGGCTCAAGTTCAACGCAGCCAAAAGTCAGGCGGTGATCTTCACCAGGAAGAAAATTCCGGCCGACCTCCAGCCACTCAACATCATGGGAGGCCCCATCCCATGGTCGAACACCGGACGCTACCTAGGCGTCACACTGGACCGGCGCCTGACGTGGAAGGCGCACATCAAAGAAGTAAGGGGTAAAGCGCTTGGCAGATTGCGCTTGCTACACCCCTTACTGAACCCAGCGACGACCCTGCCCCCACACTGCGGTGTTACACTGTACCTAACATTGATCAGGCCATTGTTAGAGTACGCTGCTGTGGTGTGGGGCAACGCGGCCGACTCGTCAATCGCCAAACTGCAGACGGTCCAGAACAAAGCGCTTAGGTTAGCGCTTCACCTGCCGCGAGATTTCAGCACGGGAGAACTCCACAGAATAGCCGGAGTACCGCTGCTCAAACACCGATTCCGGCAAGCGGCGCATCGATTTTATGCGGCCGCGAGGACTTCGGAGAACGACCTCGTCCGCAACCTGGGCAACCAGGTGCACTGGCTCCCGACCACAAGGTGGCCAGATCTGTTGCTGGCGTAAATATACGCCGCAACACGAGCTAGAAGAAAGAAAAGAAACAACGCAACCGAGACGAAGATCCAGAAAAAGAGGAAAACAACCATCAACCCAAGATAGAAGTAGGAAAGGCGTGATCCGCTCACCCTACGACACACCAGAGCATGAAGCTCTGTGAATTTGCGAGCGAGCGTGGCCTCCTGGTGTTCCCTTCTCGGTCCGCACCCGCGAGTGTCGCTCCAATGCCGCTCTGGACGTTCCCTATCCTTCGCTCTGGGGTCTACCCCTCTGTATGGAAACATGCAGAGGTGGTGGCAATCCCCAAGGCGAACAAGGACCCACGGGACGCCGCCAACTATAGGCCAATCAGCCTGCTGCCGGCTCTCTCGAAGGTGTTCGAGCGCCTGTACGCCAGACGCCTGCCTGCCACGTGACAGCGGAAGGCATCATACCCGACGAGCAGTTCGGCTTTAGGAGGGGCCATTCCACCGTCCACCAGCTGATGCGGCTGGTAGAAGAAGCTATGCGCGCCTTGGAGACTCGGGAATACCTTGGGGCGGTGTTCCTCGACGTCTCTAGGGCATTCGACTCCGTGTGGCACGACGGCCTCGTGTACAAACTTTTTGTGCACGGGGTACCGACGTCGCACGGAGTCCTCCTCCAGTCATACCTAGCCGAGCGGTCCTTCCATGTCAGGCTGGACGACGGGTCATCCACCCATCGATACATCCGTGCTGGAGTGCCGCAGGGGTCCGTTCTTGGGCCCCTACTGTACTCCCTATAGACCGCCGACGCTCCGCGCGTGACGCCGGTGAAGTTGTCACTATATGCTGACGACACTGCGCTGTTCTTGCGGAGCATGAAGGCGGTCGAGATGCGCCGTCTTCTCCAACGAGGTTGCGAGGCCCTTGGCGCCTGGTCGACCAAGTGGCGCCTCGAGCAAAACCCGGCGAAGAGCCAGGCGGTGGTGTTCACGAGACGACCACTGCCGTCCGATCTCCCGCCAGTCACCGTCATGGGCAGCCCCGTCCCATGGAGCAAGACCGGCCGCTACCTGGGTGTCACATTGGACCACAAGCTGACATGGAAGCCGCACATCGAGGACGTCAGGGGCAGAGCAATAGGGCGCCTACGCGTCCTGTACCCTCTGCTCAATCCCTCGTCTGCGCTGCCGCCTCACCACGGCATCACGCTGTACCTGGCGCTGGTACGTCCAGTGCTGGAATACGCGGCTGTGGTGTGGGGCAACGCGGCCGAAACACACATCAGCAAGCTGCAGAGGGTGCAGAACAGGGCGCTCAAGCTCGCTCTGCGCGTGCCGAGGCTATACTCGACCGCTCGGCTACACGAGCAGACCGGAATTCCCCTCCTCCGCGACCGCTTCAAGCAATCGGCGCGGGCTTTCTATGGGCGGGCCGAACGGTCCGACAACCGGCTCATCAGGGATCTGGGCCATCCTGCACACCACAGGCCAACAACACGTTGGCCTGACCTGCTGCGGGAGTGAAAACTTCCGCAATAGAGACAGGACATCCCATCCAGAAAGAAACAAACCAGAGGCCAATCCACGAAGAGAGGTAGTCCCTCCGAAATGTAAGGCTTACGCAGGAATAGCAGTCGACTGCTTAGCCTACTCCTGCACGGGTCAGGGCAGACCCGTAAGGTAGAAGAGTGAGTGAGTGAGTGGACGTTCCCTATTCCGTCCGCTCCCGCTCTGGCCGTCTCCGACTGCAGCTGAGGCTTCCTGGTGTTCCCTTCTTGGTTCATGCCCGCAGTGTGCGGATGTCTGAGGCTCGTTGTTGGTGTTGGAAACATATTTTCTCCGGCATTGCTTCAGCAGTTCAAATGCCGGGTTCCATATAGTGCTTAGCTGGTATCCTGCTTCCCGGTTAATCACGTTTTGTGCCATCTTTATCTCTATAGATTCAGTGATGACACTATCCCAGAACCTGGGGGTCTGGACCATGACCTTGGTGTTCTCATAATCCATGGAATAGTTTCAATTCTAGGCAGTGTTCTGCTACTGCTGATTTTGTGGCCTGCCTTAGCCTGGTATGTCGCTGGTGTTCCTTACATCTGATTTCCACCGTTCTAGTTGTTTGGCCAATGTTCAACATGTTCCTGTGAGAGGCGCCATCACAGCTTGTCTTTAAGATGGCTGCTACACTTGACTTTCGTCAGAAGCAATGTGCTGTCACAGAATTCCTGTGCTCTGAAAACGAGACTGTGGGAAACATCCACAAGAGGTTGAAAAAGGTGTATGGAAATGCTGCTGTCGATCGTAATACAGTTAGTCGGTGGGCAAGTAGGTTACGCGATGAAAGCGGGCACGGCAATATTGAGGATTGTCCTCGCAGTGGCAGGCCTCGTACTGCACACACTCCAGACAATGTGCAGAGACTTAACGAATTGGTGACTGCTGACAGACGCATCACAGTGAACGAATTGTCGCGCTACGTTGGGATAGGGGTTGGGAAGTGTTTGCAGAATACTAAAAGTGTTGGCGCCAAAAAGATTTGTGCCATGTGGGTTCGCAGGATGTTCACAGTGGCTCACAAAGAAACAAGAAAAAACGGTATGCAGTGAACTTTCGGAACAGTATGAGAATGGTGGAGATGAATTTCTTGGAAGAATTGCGACAGGTGATGAAACATGGCTCCATCATTTTTCACCAGAGACGACGAGGCAATCAATGGAGTGGCATCATGCAAATTCACCCAAGAACAAAACTTCAAAACCACACCTTCTGCTGGAAAAGTTATGGCTATTGTGTTTTTCGATTCCGAAGGACTCTTGCTTGTGGACATCATGTCAAGTGGAACCACCATAAATTCTGA
Source organism: Schistocerca gregaria (assembly GCF_023897955.1). Taxonomy (NCBI): domain Eukaryota; kingdom Metazoa; phylum Arthropoda; class Insecta; order Orthoptera; family Acrididae; genus Schistocerca; species Schistocerca gregaria. Next base: position 146,688,121 of record NC_064925.1, read on the forward strand.
TGTATATGTGAAGACACTGAAGAAACTTCAAGCTCGACTGAGTCGTGTTGGACCACATCGGCAAAAGCACGACGTATTGCTGTTGCACGACAATGCACGGCCACATGTCAGTCAAAAAACCATGAAAGCTATCACTCAAGTCCGATGGATAACACTGCCTGCCTTGGAGTCCGGACCTGGCTCCATGTGACTACCACCTCTTTGGGAAACTGAAAGACTCTCTTCGTGGAACAAGGTTTGAAGATGATGACTCTCTTGTGCGTACTGCCAAACAATGGCTCCAACAGGTTGGTCCAGAATTTTACCGTGGGTATACAGGCGCTGGTTCCAAAATGGCGTAAAGTGAGAGGGATGGAAATTATGTGGAGAAATGAAAATATTGTTCCTAAGGGATGTATCTACAGACTGTAATACTTTCAAACATGTAAAATAAAAGATGGTTTTTAAAACAAATAGTGTGCATTTCTTTTGGAATGACCCTCGTACAATATTTTCAACTAATACTGAATATTCATATTCGAGAAGCCCCTACAAATTCTTCGCAAAGCACACTTCCCCCTACATTTGCCCTGGAAATACTTATCCCTCTAAATTCCTCCTCAAGGCAGCTGACTCCCCTAAATTAGGGGGGTAAAGTCCCATAGTTGGCAACACTGCGCACGTCACTTCATAGTCGGCCACTTGGTCAACTGTGCCACGCACAGCAACGTAGTGCGTTCTGTCTCTCACTACTTTATGAAAACAGTATTTGGTCGCACCGCTTTGCTGCAATGCATCTTCGCTCAGTGCAGTCCTACCATAAAAGAAACCGTTGTGAAAAACCATAAACGTTTCTGTGCAGTGTATCTTAATGATGCATTTAATAGTAGTGCTGTTGGGCGATGGGTGATGGGTGAGAATTCATGCGTCAAGAACTGCGGAAAGTGAGCTCCATCATTAGCAGCTGCTCCAACAGTGTTAATCGGGCGGATGCCATTATTTGCGCATCACAACTCACATGGCTCTACAGCTGCTGGTGAGCATTGGATGGGTATGTGCTCATGATGGGTTCCTCGAATGCTCACAACAGTCCATCAAGATTCAGAAAGAAGTCATTTCATTTGAACCATTGGAGCAGTTTAGGCCTATGGAGAGGCCTTTCACGGATCACGAAATGTGAACAGGGAACGAAAGGGCAGTCCCTGTAGTTGCACGATGCACTATCATCAACAAAATAAATGTCAAAGTAGCCCCCTCTGCTAGCAAAATCACGATTTCTTTTGGGGACAGCGATTGCGTCATTATTGTGGATGTGTTGCCAAAAGCGGCGTCAGCCATTAATTCAGAGGTATATATGATGACTGAACAAACAGAAGAATCATCTCAGACGTGTTCGGGCTGACAAGAATCCAAAAACAAATCCTGCTCAAACATGACAACACACGTCCGCACATGTCTCAAGGCTGTAAACGCATCTACATTGACGACTGCATCTACGCAACTACTCTGCAGTCCACATTTACGTGCCTGGCAAAGAGTTCATCGAAACAGTTTCACTCTATTTGACTATTGTTCCAATTGGCGAAGAGCTTGCAAACACTTAATCCTTCGCGAAGAGCTCCGAGTTTTCCTATGTTGATTTCATGAATCTAGATCTATCGAAACTTTTGATGAGGCAATTAATTGTTCCATTCCTCTTTAAGTTAAGCTAGACGTGAATGGAGTGGTTTATGTAAATCATGTATTTCTTATCCTTGACTACTCAGAATTTTCTATTTGTCAAATACAATTGTTCCGTAAGTATATTTTTCTATTTGCCTTTCGATATATTATGACGTATCGATCTTACACCATTAAGATTAGTAGTCCCAGTTTTAGAAGCACATGATTTGAAAAGAAGTCTACATTAGATATATTAATTTTTATTCGTCAGTATTATCTTTAAACAGAATATCTGTCTAGCTCTATAGTTTCATTAATTTTACCATCAATAATAAAATCAATTTTATAAAACAACAGAAAGCTTCTATGTATAATATTTTCAAAATTTGCAACCTTCGTTATTAATCATTAGGCCTAAAAATCTTCGCTCCAGTAATTATTTTCAGAAAACAATATATAAATTGAAAGTGGTAAACAATTTCAATCACATAAGCTATCTTAACACTAATTTTGTCAGCTTCCTGTTCTGAAAACTGAGTTCGTAATTTTCCGTAGCAAGAGAAGAGATCCACACACTTTGCCTTCCGCACAACATTCACTATGTGGCGGCTCCAGTTTAAGTTGTTCGTAATGGTATTTCCTAGGTATTTAGTTGAATTGCTGGCCATGTGTGATTTACTGTATAATCGAAATTTAATCGCTTCATTTTTAGTACTCACGTGGATGAACTCAAACTTTTCATTATTTAGGGTCAACTGCCACTTTTTGTGCCACACAGACATATTATTTAAATAATTTAGCAATTTGTTTTGATCGTCTGATGAATTTACTAGATGGAAAACAATCTAAGATGGTTGCTCAGATTGTCTTCTAAAATATTTATATAGATCAGAAACAACAGAAGGCATAAAACACTACCCTGTGGAGCACCGGATGTCACTTTTTTTTTTACTTTGTTGCTTTCCATCAGTTGATACGAAATGCGACCTTTAATACAGGAAATTAGGTTGGACATTATCCCTTCATTCACCCTAGAGCCCAGTCGCGGTGTCCTCGGACCTCATAGTTTCGATCAGATAAGGATTCGCTACGTGGTACACACTTCGATGAAGACGAGAGCGTAATTCATGTAGTAAAAACATGGTTACACGCGCAGGACAAGAACTTTTAGCAACACTGGATTAGCACACTTACGCAACGCTGGCGTTAGGCCGTAGAACGTTTTAGACACTACGTGGAGAAATGGTACATATAAAAGAAAATTTGACTGACATTTGTACAAAACGTACCCCAAGCAAAAATTATGGGCTCTTATTTAGTGAACGACTCTCGTACATGATTAAAAATTTTACGGATTCAAGAAGTGAGGACAACTTTTAACTTGACTTCAACTTCCCAGCGTTGCAGAAGTGTTTCAAGAAAATCCGTGTCACCGTGTCAAACTATGTTGCATTTTTGCCCCAGAAAAACACGCCTCGGCAAGGCAAAGTCAATAACGTAATATTTTTTAAGACTGACATTAAATTCGAGTAAAATTAAGCAATGGAAAGTCCACGTTGGAACATCAACAATATTATAGAAAGTGTAGATTGCTCATCACCATAAAGATTACGCGTTTTTTTCTGAACAATGCTTCCGCCGAAATGTCGTAACAGTCTTTTCGGTGTGCCTCTCTGCAAATCAATGAATTTGTCATCTTTACGTTAAGTGGTAATATCTGTTTCATAATATTCATAATGTAGAGAATATAATCAGATTAATAACCGAACTGTAATTTCAAACGTTAAACAGTTTCTTGCAATACGAGTACACAGCCTCTATAAATTCTTTAAGTGGTGTCATTTCGCTATGTCCTAGTACAGTACTATATGCCATAAGTATACACTTTTACCTGCGTATAACCCGTTCTGGTGTAGATGGTCCGCCGGCCGCGGTGGTCTCGCGGTTCTAGGCGCGCAGTCCGGAACCGTGCGACTGCTACGGTCGCAGGTTCGAATCCTGCCTCGGGCATGGATGTTTATGATGTTCTTAGGTTAGTTAGGTTTAAGTAGTTCTAAGTTCTAGGGGACTAATGACCACAGCAGTTGAGTCCCATAGCGCTCAGAGCCATTTGAACCATTTTTTGTAGATGGTCCACGATTATACTACGTAAAACGTAGCATCGCCTTCTACAGTGTACATATAACTGGTTACTCTTTGAAACTTCCTGGCAGATTAGAAGTGTGTGCCGGACCGAGAGTCGAACTCGGGGACCTTTGCCTTTTGCAGGCAAGTGCTCTACCGACTGAGCTATCCAAGCACGACTCACGCCCCGTCCTCTCAGCTTTACTTCCGCCAGTACCTCGTCTCCTACCTTCCAAACTTTACAGAAGCTCTCCTGCGAATCTTGCAGAACTCCAGTTCTGGCGGAAGTACAGCTGTGAGGACGGGGGCGTGAGTCGTGCTTGGGTAGCTCAGTTGGTAGAGTACTTGCCCGCGAAAGGCAAAGGTCCCGAGTTCGAGTCTCGCTCCGGCACAGTTTTAATCTGCCAGGAAGTTTCATATCAGCGCACACTCCGCTGCAGAGTGAAAATCTCATTCTGGTTACTCTTTGATGTAGATATGTTGTTATCTTTGCCTCATGTTGACTGAATTCACAGGCATGCATTACTAGTCTGCCAATACACCATAGGCAATGACATATATAGTATCACTGGTATCAAGAAGCCAGACTTTAGAATCATAGCATGCCGGTAAGCGCAAAGAACATGTAACGGCTGTTTATTTACTGATAAAACAGTCATGAGAAATAGGGATAAAGTGACATAATTAGGTTACGTTTAGAGTTTTGACATGACGCTCAATAATGCATCGTGTCAAGCTGTAATTTTTCGTACAGCAAACGTAATATACACCGGAACATGTCTCATGCAAGCATAACTAGAACCATCTTACATATTTTTGCTGTTGTACAATATGCTAGCCTAAATAATTACATTAAAGTTTGTCTTGTCTGAATTACCGGAAGTATTTAATAGTTTTAAGGAGTTTAGTAAATCTAGTTTTAATACTTGAACATACCGTAATATTTATTTACTAGATCGTTATGAACTGACTTTGGGCTTCCTAAGCCATCGTCAGATAAGTTAATACTTAACATATAGTGCACACAACGTGGCACCGAGAACGCATAGCTGTATAAAGACTATTATAGAAAGACTTCTGACGTTTTATGATTATATCGATACAAAGCGCAATCATATTGTAATACCTTAAGAGACTCCGAACAAATAAATCTTATATTACAGTATATTCAAATATTACAACTATATGCATTTATAAGCTAAATATGTTGTACAAGTGAGCAGTGGCACATGCTACTATGTCATATGGGCAAACTGGTGAATATGATGAACAGGCCGGAAAAAAAAAAGAAGGGCAGAGGGGAGAAAGAAGTCTATGGAATGTGGTTGTGGAACAGTTGTAACAAGCTTATTATCTAATGGTAACTGGATGCTGCTACTTTAGTAAGGGTGAGAAATGGAACTGTGTTTGGTCATTAAGGACAAGATCATAATTCTTTGATTGATGTTTATTAATGGCCAGGATTTCGAATGTTCAGTTTTTTGCCTTTAGTTCCTCTGTAGAGAGCATCACATTTCGCATCATATGCATGACATACATGTTCAGCACATGCGTAATCTTTATTTTTCAGTCTCCAGCTCTTTTCATGCTCAGTCATCCTATTAGTTATAGCCCTACCTGATTGTCCTACGTATAATTTGCACCCAGATTACAGGAAATTGTATAAACTACACTCTGTTCTAAAGGTGGAGTCTTATATTTACCGTTTAACAGAAGGTGGGCAATAGTACCTCTAGTATAAGATGGTTGGTTGTTTTGGGGAAGGAGAGGTCATCGGTCTCATCGGATTGGGGAAGGAAGTAGGCCGTGCCCTTTGAAAGGAACCATCCCGGCATTTGCCTGGAGCGATTTAGGGAAATCACGGAAAACCTAAATCAGGATGGTCGGACGCGAGATTGAACCGTCGTCCTCCCGAATGTGAGTCCAGTGTCTAACCACTTGAATTGCCCCCTCTGTTTATTGATTGGATAGCCACTGAATAGCTATTTATTTATTTAATGGGATAATAATTTTTAAAAGGTGGCAATTTTATTTAAGCACTTTCCTTACTCTTTCGATTGTTGCGAGTCAACGATAGTGCAATGCTGCTCGCTTTGGAGAATACACATTTTATAAGAATTATTTGGTCCAGGAAACACTTTTGCGATTTAGACGGTATTCGCGTAATTGTACCGATTAAAAGTTAACGTTTCCGAAAGACGCAGGTTCGATTAAAGCTGTGTGCACTTTTGCGCGTATAATGAAAATATTCATAACACGTCGCGTAACAAAAAGAAACATGCGAATCACAACCGTGATCAAACGAAGAAAATATATGATAACATAAATGTTCTTCGCTGTTATTCAGGACAGGCTCAATTAGACCTAGCAATTTTTAGTTATAGGAAATGACAAGACGTTACAATCAGGAGATATTTGTTTTGAATAACTTATATTTACCTTCTCTCTCTCTCTCCCCTTTTCACAGCCTTTATACCTTCACATCGATTAAGGAACTTTTCCTTCTCTACCGACCAGTACGAGAACAAAATTCAGACTCAACAAAATGTCTTAGCCCGCATCTCGTGGTCGTGCGGTAGCGTTCTCGCTTCCCACGCCCGGGTTCCCGGGTTCGTTTCCCGGCGGGGTCAGGGATTTTCTCTGCCTCGTGATGGCTGGGTGTTGTGTGATGTCCTTACGTTAGTTAGGTTGAAGTAATTCTAAGTTCTAGGGGACTGATGACCTAAGATGTTAAGTCCCATAGTGCTCAGAGCCATTTGAATCATTTTTTTTTTTCAGAATGTCTTACATCGAATTATTACATGCTTATCCCTTAACAATCATATATAGTTTCATAGTACAAACAATGCTAATTTATTCCGTGCACTGGAAAGTCTTTGATACACTGAGTACAAAAATGAAAATTATAAAATTATAATTACATTTTTATTATCATGAATACTTCTTTAAATCATGGAAATAAGGTTGACATCGTCGTAATATTAATTTTCATCGTTGTAGCACTACACACTGCGCCACCTCGCTCGGTCTCTAGTATATGAAGCTGAAGTGTATTTCCTAGATTTTAGTTTCCTCACAAGAATCCATGAAGTTCTACCCACATACAGCGTGGGGGCTCATTTGTTAGCAGTATGGTTTCGTCCTGTCTGAGGTGGATAAAGGAGTGCTGATCCTCTCTCTCTCTCTCTCTCTCTCTCTCTCTCTCTCTCTCTCTCTCTCTCTCTCTCTCTCTCTCTCTCGTTTTTGCTGAATATACTGTCAATTAGGATAGGACTATAAACAACGCTGTATGTTGTTTCTTTAATTATTTTCCATTCATTTTCAAAATCTGGTTTGGTCTGTGGTTTAGATAATTGGCAGTACACCATGGAGTGGAAGGCTGCATATTTTTGTGTTATGGGATGCAGGGAACTTGGTGGTATTACTGTGTCCGTTGCGGTTGCTTTGCTCTGTATCTTACATGCTGTTGCTTACTGACATCAATGATAATATCTAACAAGTTGATTGTTTCTCCTCCCAAGTCTATTGTAAATTTTATTTTACTGTGATGTGAATTCAAATACTGAAAAAATTCATTTAATTCTCTGGTGGTACCAGTCCGCAAGCATGATACATCATCCACATACGTAGTTCAGTATTGTATTTTACAACTTAGACGTTCTTTACCTAAAACTGTTCGGACAAAATTATCCATAAAATTTTAGGTAATATGGGCCCTAGTGGGGACTCCTCCGTTAACCCATCTGTCTGACTGTACAGAGATTACAAAATTTAAAATAATTTTGCTTTATGCATGCTCCAGTTGCCATTCTTTTATCTTTTGTCTCCAATGGATTTATTCTGGTTTGACGTAACATTTCTGTTACCATTTCCATTGCCTCTGGAACAGAAATATTGCTAACATCAAATGAAAGTAGTTTTGCACTAGGTGGAATGGGTACATTTTTTAGTTTTTTCACTATTGCAAGTGAGTTAGGTGTTCTAAATTTTGGTTGAAATGTAATTTGTCTTAATTAGGGAAGCTAGCCCTTTTGCTAATTTTTGGCAAGATGCTGAAAATGTCAAATATCGTTGTACAATAATCTCTGTATAGCTATGCATTGTCGCTGGAGTTGTGTGGACTATCTGTTCAATATTAAGTTATCTGACGAGAGCCTAAGAAGCCGGAAGCCTGCTCATAACAAACTATTAAAAATATATTGTTGTGGAACATAAATGCTGTGTATTCAAATTGTTAAAATGTCAATGTTCTTTCGAGAACCGACAGCATATTCCATAAATATAGTTTTAACAGAGTAGCTTAATGATGCGTTTTAGCCAGTTTTTATCAGCTTAGGTGTTTCTTCGAATAGTGTGCTCGTTATGATAGTGTTCTTAGAAGTAGAATGTTCTATTTATCGTTGATAAGTGTCTTCAATCATTTGAAAACTGAAGTCTGCGTTAAACGAGTGTATAAATGCAACTTTAATGTTCTTATAATACGATTCTACAATTTGTGTGTTAATCTCAACCAGTATGCAAATATTTGGACAGCTGCAGAACTTTTTTAGACCACCTCGTAGAGCTTAAATCATCATTCCGTTTCAGAAAATCTTAGTAGTGCCGTACACAAATTTCCCGAGACAACAATGTTACATCATGCTGTAACAAAATATGAGCCTTTGCATTCTAGTAATGAGTGAATTCAACCTTGATGGAAATAACCCAAACCCCCTCACGTCATTATTAACAGCCGTTGACTCTTACCATAAAAACTCAGTTATCCCCACAAGAACGTTGTTATTTTTAACATACTTCTACTTTATAATCGGCAGCTCGTGGTCTTGCGGCAGCGTCCACTCTTCCCGCGCACGGGGTCCCGTGTTCGATTCCCGGCGGGGTCAGTGATTTTCCCTGCCTCGAAACGACTGGGTGGTATTGTGTCGTCTTCGTCATCATCATTCATGCCCGTTACAGTCTGAGGAAGTCAGTGGCAAACCACCTCCGCTAGGACCTTGCCTGTTCGGCGGTGCGGGTCTCCCGCATCGTCCCCCACGGTCCTCTGAGTATGGGACCTCATCATCTACTTTATAATAGGACATCAAAGATTGCAACAACAGTTGCAGCTGAAAGCGAAACTGAGGCCATATAAAGAATTCTCTTATGTCTTTCGGCCACCTGGACGACGTTAGGACAACTAGTCCATGGAACATACACAAATGTGCTAGTTGTCACACTGGTATCAATACCAAGAACATAACACTTTGGAAAAACCCGGATAGTGCGTCATTCAAAATGTCACGAGAAGAGGAAAAAAAATCCATTTTTACTCTGATATTTCATATCAGCTCTAAGAAATAACTAAAAAATGGCTCTGAGCACTATGGGACTTAACATCGATGGGCATCAGTCCCCTAGAACTTAGAACTACTTAAACCTAACAAACCTAAGGACAGCACACAACGAGGCAGAGAAAATCCCTGACCCCGCCGGGAATCGAACCCGGGCATGGGAAGCGAGAACGCTACCGCACGACCACGAGATGCGGGCTAAGAAATAACTAAATCAGCAAATTTGTCTCATCGGCAAATGCTAAGATGCTTTTACACCTGCGAACTTTGCGAGTTGGCGGCGTGCTGCTGCAGCTTGTCTTGAATGAAAATAGAGGCACCCAGTGTGAAAGCAAGTGTGAATTGAATCAGCCAAACGCACATGTTGAGGAAGAGGCATGCAACCTACATACTTGCGGATGTGACAAGCACAGTCGCACGGCGACAAGCAACAAGGCGCACAGGTAAAGGGTGTTTCAAAAATGACCGGTATATTTGAAACGGCAATAAAAACTAAACGAGCAGCGATAGAAATACACCGTTTGTTGCAATATGCTTGCGACAACAGTACATTTTCAGGCGGACAAACTTTCGAAATTACAGTAGTTACAATTTTCAACAACAGATGGCGCTGCAAGTGATGTGAAAGATATAGAAGACAACGCACTCTGTGGGTGCGCCATTCTGTACGTCGTCTTTCTGCTGTAAGCGTGTGCTGTTCACAACGTGCAAGTGTGCTGTGGACAACATGGTTTATTCCTTAGAACAGAGGATTTTTCTGGTGTTGGAATTCCACCGCCTAGAACACAGTGTTGTTGCAACAAGACGAAGTTTTCAACAGAGGTTTAATGTAACCAAAGGACCGAAAAGCGATACAATAAAGGATCTGTTTGAAAAATTTCAACGGACTGGGAACGTGACGGATGAACGTGCTGGAAAGGTAGGGCGACCGCGTACGGCAACCACAGAGGGCAACGCGCAGCTAGTGCAGCAGGTGATCCAACAGTGGCCTCGGGTTTCCGTTCGCCGTGTTGCAGCTGCGGTCCAAATGACGCCAACGTCCACGTATCGTCTCATGCGCCAGAGTTTACACCTCTATCCGCACAAAATTCAAACGCGGCAACCCCTCAGCGCCGCTACCATTGCTGCACGAGAGACATTCACTAACGATATAGTGCACAGGATTGATGACGGCGATATGCATGTGGGCAGCATTTGGTTTACTGACGAACCTTATTTTTACCTACACGGCTTCGTCAATAAACAGAACTGGCGCATATGGGGAACCGACAGGCCCCATGTTGCAGTCCCATCGTCCCTGCATCCTCAAAAAGTGCTGGTCTGGGCCGCCATTTCTTCCAAAGGAATCATTGGCCCATTTTTCAGATCCGAAACGATTACAGCATCACGCTATCTGGACATTCTTTGTGAATTTGTGGCGGTACAAACTGCCTTAGACGACACTGCGTACACCTCAAGGTTTATGCAAGATTGTGCCCGGCCACATCGCACGGCCGACGTCTTTAATTTCCTGAATGAATATTTCGATGATCGTGTGATTGCTTTGGGCTATCCGAAACATACAGGAGGCGGCGTGGATTGGACTCCCTATTCGCCAGAGATGAACCCCTGTGACTTCTTTTCTGTGGGGACACTTGAAAGACCAGGTGTACCGCCAGAATCCAGGAACAATTGAACAGCTGAAGCAGTACATCACATCTGCATGTGAAGCCATTCCGCCAGACACGTTGTCAAAGGTTTCGGGTAACTTCATTCAGAGACTACGCCATATTATTGCTACACATGGTGGATATGTGGAAAATATCGTACTACTAGAGTTTCCCAGACCACAGCGCCATCTGTTGTTGACAATTGTAACTACTGTAATTTCGAAAGTTTGTCTGCCTGAAAATGTACTGTTGTCCCAAGCATATTGCAACAAACAGTGTATTTCTATCGCTGCTCGTTTAGTTTGTATTGCCGTTTCAAATATACCGGTCATTTTTGAAACACCCTGTATAAACACACATTTATGCTGGTAGCGAACGACGCCTTTCAGAGTAAATGTACGGCGGTTTTCTACGTATAAACTGTTCACACGATGACGAAAATTATTTTATTAGCGCCTAAAATTCTCCCCTTTGCGCAGTGTTGTTGACAATGAACGTCCGCGTAAGTGAGCGAGGGAAAATGCCGAAACAACAGATGCGTGCTAAACCAACACTCATTAGCCCTTCCGCTGCTGGGCACGCCGCAGCAGCGCAGCGGTCTGTGGTCTGCCGTTCCACGCGTTTCTACTATGCTCGCCGTTCTGTGTTGACAACAGAGGGATTGCGCGAACTCGCCCGCTTAGATGTCCGACGACGTCATATGTATTACTAAACGGCTGAAACAGTGACACAGCCCCGGTTTCAGATTGCCTACCTAACGGCTTCCAGAGACAACAAAATTTCGACTTTCAATATTGCGTACAACTATTAACAAAACAGACACAACATTTCCAGAATACAGAACAACTTACACGCTGAAAACTTACAAACAAACACACACAATGACAACACCACACAGAAAAGAACCAAATGGTACACCATGACCTACACACATAATCTAACACACAGAGTTGCAAACATCCTAAAGAGACAGGGCTTCAAAATAGCAAATAAGGGTGGGCAAACCCTCCAATCACCCCTAAGCCAGCCAGATACCAAGAGGGACAAATTCCAACAATAAGGAGTATATAAACTTGAATGTCAAAGTTGTGATGCAGTATACATAGGCATCACATGCAGGAATTTTGAAACAAGATAAAAACAACATATCAGATGTTGGAAGTATGAAACAAACCATTCCGCATTTGCAGAGCATTTAAAACACCATAACCACCATCCTACAAACATGGAACAAGAAATGAAAATAATGAGAATAAGCAACCACGACAAAAATCTTATACAAACGCAAGAAAACTTCCACATCTAGAAAGCCATAGCAGAAAACAAACATGTGATAAATGAACAAACACATCAGCACAGGCTCCCTACTACACTTAATAAAAGAAATAATAACATACAATAAAAAAACTCTTCCTCATACCATCTGGAGACACACACACACACACACACACACACACACACAAATGCATACAAGAACAGATCACAGATACTTCAATAATTACACTCGAAAGTTTGGCAATAACATTTGATCTTCGCCAAAAACATTTGACATTCGGCAACAGAAACCAAAACATTGCACTGAAACAAGCATTCAGTTCATAGTGCTGTTGAATGTGGGGAAAAAACCGCAAATTGACATTTATAAGAAGAAGAAAAACACCAAAAATGCAACAGGAGCGTAATATGTAAGAAATTATCCACGCAACCTGTAAGTACAGTTCAAAACATTAGTACTTAATAGGAAATACCAGCCACCAGAACTGTTTATAACCTATAGCCACTGTGACAAAAATGTAAAATAGCTAACATATGTACATGTTCCAGGCCACTGATGATGCCTTGCAGAAAATAAAGGCGAAACGCGTATGGCACTAAAATTGTGTTTTATTCAGTTGCTGTCAGACGGTCCATAATTAAAAGTTATCAATATACCGTACTATTAACAAAATTTAAATATTTAAAATGCTGTCGTAATCTACAGTGAGTAAAGTGTTGCAGTTAGAAACTGTGCATATGTCTTGTTTTGTTTGTTTTGTTTTACTTTGTTTTAGGGCGCAAGAAACACCTGGGGTCATATGCACCCTAGTCAAAACTAGAGAACACGAACACAGTGTCCCAATGGACAGAATAGGACACAGCTAAAAACAAGCACGTGGAAAAAGGGCTAAAAAAACGCCATACAGTAACGGAGGTCCAAAACTAAAAATTAGATCGCATCGTCATATTGCTGCTGCGGATAAAATTTAAAACGCGGTCGACAGCCCGCGCGTCATTGGCTAAAACGGCTGATCAATCAGAAGGCAAACCCAAGCTGGAACATAAATTGGTAAAAAAGGGGCATTCCAGCAGGAAGTGGCGGGCAGTTAAAATTTGGGCGCCATGTAGATAAAGTGGTGGTGTAGCGCAACTGAGCAAATGACGATGGCTGGAAAGGCAGACCCAATACGCAGCAGAGTTAAAATAATTTCATCTCGGCCCTCCCGCCGAGAGGAGGTTGTCCAAGGCACTGGGAGAGGCTTGATGAGCCGAAGCTTATTCCCGCGAAGGGAGGACCATTGGCGATGCCAACGGGACACCACCTCCTGGCAGACGGCAACGTATAGATCGGAGGGAATAGACGTACTCTTGCGCTGAGGTACGAGGACTGTAGCCTTGGCAGCAGCGTCAGCAGCCTCGTTTCCTAGCAGACCGACATGACCAGTGACGCACAAAAACATGACATTGGCTCCACCAAGAGTGAGAAAGTGACAGATTTCCTGTACCTGCTGCACTAAGGGATGGGCAGTGTACAGTACACACAGACTTTAAAGGGCACCGAGTGAGTCTGAGCAGAGGGCACAATTGGAAAATCTGTGTCACTGGATGTTCTCCGTGACCTGACACAAGGCGACGTGCTCGGCTGTAAATAATGAGCGTGCCAGAAGCCGATATCGAAAGACACGGGTGCCAATTACGAAGGCAAACCCGACCCCATGGTCAGTACAAGAGCCATTATTGTGTACTAAGGTACCATGTGAAGGTCGTGAACTGGAGGCGATAGACCGAGGCTGGAGTTATGTCCTTAGGAAGCGAATGAAGGCCAAGGTGGTGAAGCGTTCACACCCACTGGGAAAGTTGCAGGTAGTGTGAAGTTAAGCCACCATAGCAGGTGGTAATAGAAAGAGGCTGACGATCAAAGGAATCATCAAAGAAGGAGGCATAGGAGGGGTGGCCACATATGGCAGACAAACGGCATACATACCTACTGAGGAGATATTCACGGTGGTAGGACAGTGGTCGTTCAGCAGCTTCAGGATACATACTCTCAACCGGGCTGGTGTAAAAGGCGCTTGTGGCCAAATGGATGCCATGATGCTGGATAATGTTGAGACGGCGTAAGAGGGATGGGCATCCAGACGCATAAACAAAGCACCCATAGTCGAATTTCGAATGGGCAAGGGACTGGTACAAACGGAGGAGGGTGGTTCGGTTGGCACCCCTGGAAGTACCAGTGAGGACATGGAGATTGAGCGACCACGTACAGTGGGCTGCCAAGTAAGACACATCGGAGGACCAAGAGAGTTTCCTATCTAGCATGAGCCCCAGAAAAGTTGTAGTTTCAATGAACGTAAGGGCAACAGACCCAAGACGTAGAGATGGTGTGAGAAACCATTTGCGACGCCATAAATTCATACAGACGGTTTTGTCAGTGGAAAAGTGGAAGCATATGACTTGAGGCAGCTTAAGTCACGATGCGCAAATTACCCAGACTATATTCATCCAGGGCTTGTTACAGAGACCATTCAGCGAAATTTACACCTAGTTTCAAATTCTTATAAACTTTTACTCGTTTACAACACCACCAGAAATTAATGAGTTATATTTTGTCACACACACACACAGAGGCAGACAGACGGAGATATATATATATATATATATTTACTTAGCTATAAAAAAATTCACAAATTAATGGAAAGTAGTTTATCTCTCACGAAATATTCAAAAATCATGCTTTAAAACTTCGGCATCAAGCATGGCATATGAATTTAATATTTCTTTATTACTGACTACTCGCTACACATTTTTCAGACAGAAACCACATATATCAATGAAGATGCCTACAAAATTAAATCACTACACACACGTCGTTTAGTAGAACTTGTTTTTCAGAAGAAGGAGCCAGTTTTGGTTTTGACATTTTCATTAATGTATAGATGAATAATCTGAAACTAATTACACCAACATAGGATAGTTTTTAATCTTAAAAAAACTTGAAAAAGTCACCTTTGACGAACGGATTTCCTCTCGCGAAGTGCAAAGCGTTTCGTGTTTCTTAACGAAGTCGTTGATAACTTTGTGCGTAGCGTGTCCGAGTCTTAAAATCCTTCACTATCTTTTTTTACTAATGCTAGCAGCAATTCTTTTATTTTAATCCTTTATCCATTATCAAACAGATGTTAATTTGTAAATAGGGAGTCTCATTTGTTCGCAAAAACGACATCATCTTGTTTTTAATTACTAATCACAAGGAAATCCGAAATTTCACAATTAATTAAAATTTGTACAAATATAAGAAACAGCAAGTTTTGCTTGAGATTGAACGCTATTACTGACGTAAGTTTTTAACATAAGAATAATGCTTTTCGCAAAGTGTAACTTATTTTTATATTATTAGTAATTAAGAATAAAAATATTATTTTTAAAGTTATGATTCTTTGTGTGTTAATTCTATCAACAAGATGTGTTTAAGATCAGCAGCCAACATCAAAACTCTAAATAACGTCCTCCAGAAGCACTATGGTACATTATGCGGATCACTGCATCAACACTTCATACTCCAGCTGTGGGACTGATTTACACTGTTGCGGACAACTTCTCACCAGCGTGGATGAACAGGTCTCACAAAAAACTTGATACACATATCAGCCATACCATGCGTCTTGTAACCGGTACAATCAAACCCACACCAACTTTTCTGGCTACCTACACAGAGCCACAGACCATCACTACATCTACGTTTGTAAAGTGCATTTGTATGGAAGTAAAAAAACATGCAGAGAAATCCTGACCTCTCTGTTAGCGCAGGCATTCCAAGCATCAGCAAATGTAGGCTTCATCCTAGTGACTCACCCCCTGGAAACAGCAAGAATGTTAGATAGAAACCGCTTCAATAGTGACGACTGCTGAAGACATGAAAGGCAGATTAAAACTACGACAGAAAAACTTGAGATGCCATGCGTATTAACTGCCGCAACTGGTTCTGATTTGCCAAGCAAGATCAGGTCGTTTCTTAACCGAATAAAAACCAACACTGGAAGCTTTGCCAACTCTTTGCACAAGTGGAGGAAAATACACTCCTGGAAATTGAAATAAGAACACCGTGAATCCACTGTCCCAGGAAGGGGAAACTTTATTGACACATTCCTGGGGTCAGATACATCACATGATCACACTGACAGAACCACAGGCACATAGACACAGGCAACAGAGCATGCACAATGTCGGCACTAGTACAGTGTATATCCACCTTTCGCAGCAATGCAGGCTGCTATTCTCCCATGGAGACGATCGTAGAGATGCTGGATGTAGTCCTGTGGAACGGCTTGCCATGCCATTTCCACCTGGCACCTCAGTTGGACCAGCGTTCGTGCTGGAAGTGCAGACCGCGTGAGACGACGCCAGTCCCAAACATGCTCAATGGGGGACAGATCCGGAGATCTTGCTGCCCAGGGTAGTTGACTTACACCTTCTAGAGCACGTTGGGTGGCACGGGATACATGCGGACGTGCATTGTCCTGTTGGAACAGCAAGTTCCCTTGCCGGTCTAGGAATGGTAGAACGATGGGTTCGATGACGGTTTGGATGTACCGTACACTATTCAGTGTCCCCTCGACAATCACCAGAGGTGTACGGCCAGTGTAGGAGATCGCTCCCCACACCATGATGCCGGGTGTTGGCCCTGTGTGCCTCGGTCGTATGCAGTCCTGATTGTGGCGCTCATCTGCACGGCGCCAAACACGCATACGACCATCATTGGCACCAAGGCAGAAGCGACTCTCATCGCTGAAGACGACACGTCTCCATTCGTCCCTCCAGTCACTCCTGTCGCGACACCACTGGAGGCGGGCTGCACGATGTTGGGGCGTGAGCGGAAGACGGCCTAACGGTGTGCGGGACCGTAGCCAGCCCAGGGGATGGTTGCGAATGGTCCTCGCCGATACCCCAGGAGCAAGTGTCCCTAATTTGCTGGGAAGTGGCGGTGCGGTCCCCTACAGCACTGCGTAGGATCCTACGGTCTTGGCGTGCATCCGTGCGTCGCTGCTGTCCGGTCCCAGGTCGACGGGCACGTGCACCTTCCGCCGACCACTGGCGACAACATCGATGCACTGTGGAGACCTCACGCCCCAAGTGTTGAGCAATTCGGCGGTACGTCCACCCGGCCTCCCGCATGCCCACTATACGCCCTCGCTCAAAGTCCGTCAACTGCACATACGGTTCACGTCCACGCTGTCGCGGCATGCTACCAGTGTTAAAGACTGCGATGAAGCTCCGTATGCCACGGCAAACTGGCTGACACTGACGGCGGCGGTGCACAAATGCTGCGCAGCTAGCGCCATTCGACGCCAACACCGCGGTTCCTGGTGTGTCCGCTGTGCCGTGCGTGTGATCATTGCTTGTACAGCCCTCTCGCAGTGTCAGGAGCAAGTATGGTGGGTCTGACACACAGGTGTCAATGTGTTCTTTTTTCCATTTCCAGGAGTGTAACTTCACGAAGTTGTGACTGCGGCGCTAAAAAGCAGACTGTTTGCCATGTAATTTAAAAAGTTCGTCCGAGAGCTTTCCCTGGCGATCCAAGAGTCTTCTTGTTTATGATGGAGGGATCAATAGACTATATTCGTGGCCTGGATATTAGTTTGTAGTTTGAGGTACTGTAATACTTTTTGTGCTGTAGTTATACA
This sequence comes from Schistocerca gregaria, assembly GCF_023897955.1. Taxonomy (NCBI): domain Eukaryota; kingdom Metazoa; phylum Arthropoda; class Insecta; order Orthoptera; family Acrididae; genus Schistocerca; species Schistocerca gregaria. Next base: position 146,705,803 of record NC_064925.1, read on the forward strand.
CTAAATAAATAAATTTATTTATTAATATTTCTATTTGGCAATGAAAACAAAATTTAAATAAACGTAAAAGAAATGTTGTCAACTTGCGAGAACAGAACCGACGAATTCAGGCACGCTATGCACGGAGCTACTGACGAATGCTAGAAACCTTGAAATGTTTGCCATATAACGAACGTTCCGATGTCCTCTGTTCTTCGAAGTCAAATTTTTCCGAATTTTTTTTTTTACATAATTATATTGCACTGTTTCAGTAAAATGTTACCCGGACAAAGACCTTCAAATTTTTTAAGTGTGAAGATACTGGAAATGGGACAGTCCATACCCCATAGTGAGTTGTTATCGAAGGCTCTCATTACACAATTATTCTCACCAAGAAGTTCTCAAAGTAAATAATTACTGAAATGTTCCTTACTGCAGACATCTCAAAGCAGATAATTTTGCAAAGAAGCACATTTCACCAATTCTTTTGTGTACGACATATTTCGAAACAACGAATGACTCACATGCACTCGCACATTGTCGACGGCAGTAACACGATTCATTTCGCTTTTGCCGCCAAGTCAGTGTTATCTTTATTGAAGTTTCAACAGCACTTGGAAGGCGCCTTCCTCAAAACAATTCTCCTCGTCTGATAAACGACCTCTTGGCAATTTCCTATGTCGGTGGCATTTTTCTAAAATACCAAGAATGAGACAAATGAAATTCGGCGATTAAACTGATCTTTCCGATGCGTATCTAGAAAATAAAATCAGAATTTAGTATACTCTTGTCTAAGATGTGGAAGAAAGAGCATTTTGTGCAATTTTCTTGTCTTGTGAACACATTCCATTGAGCTCGGTTACATGTTTTTATCCATGAACCGATAGACTCGCTGTAACCAAACACTTTTTTTTTTAATTTTTCACATTAATTTCACGTTTCGTTTTCCCCAACGTGTCAATTCAATTGTCTGACAGACGATCTACAGAAAGCTCTCTCTTTTGTCGTAGTGCTTGATTGCCATCATATCGTGTGTTAAATTCCATCTACCATCCTTGCAGTATATCTTCAAGTTTTTGCATATTTTTCCAATTGGATTTGTTCTTCTTAGATGCAAGGAAGAGAAGGATGAACTTGTGTACCAAATGACGACATAGAATTTGTGTCCTGTTTCTAAGTAAGGTTCCAGAAGTGTTGTCACATTACTATCCGTTTTTTCCAAATAGTTTTCACTGAATACAGTTTAAGACTTCGCGGCAGAATAAGCTAAAAGAAAATCCAGAACGCATCCACTTTCATGATTACAGAGATCAAAACTTTTTGTACCAGACAACTTCTTTTTTATGGAATGTACAACTGAAGACCAAGCATCCTTTGAACAAGAGGTTTCGTGACTGCAAAAGTTTTTGGAGTGGATTAAGTGCTGTTCAGAACTATCCTCTCGGGCATAAAAGTACAACTCATTCTGTGCAGCCAGCCTATTGTCCGCTTTTTGGTAACGTATTTACTGTTACTGAGGCTGCTACATTTTTGCAATAATGGTGTTGTCGCTCACGATCAGATATTATTCGATGGGTCGACAAATGAAGTTTGCCCACAAATTACGGTTCGTAAGCTTCTCTCCCTCTTCGATGCGGCAGGAGGAGATGATGATGATGATGATGATGATGATGATGATGATACCAGCTTTACTGCAAGTATGTAGCAGCCTCACTAACAGTAAATATCTTATAGGAGGTATCATTTCACCAACAAATCGAAGTTTTGAGAAGAGAATCCTTTAATCCATATGTAGTTCTTGCCACGAGAAAAGGTGTTGCCACGAAGCAATACATTTCCGCTACACACATATCTTTACGGACATTCGAACAGCTTTTGTCGTAAAGAGTAGTGCATTCTTCGTTGAACAACGTCTAAAAAACTATTAGTGTTCTATTCATTTCCGTAAGAGTAAGATTCACACCCAAATGTTTAGTATTAAAATCGTGAAATCTGGAATACCGCTCTTTCCTGTACCATTGGAAACTGTTCATGGGGCTGCCTTTTTGTCACTGAGAACACGCTGTCTTCACTGTAGTTATGGCTGTCGGTTGTAGTTCTCGAAAGCGATGGCGGACAACGTGGAAAATTACTTTCCCGCCCGAGAACAGGCACTACGTTCTCAATTTCAGACGGAGAAGAAGAAGAGAACTCACGTAACTGGCACTTTCCATAAGAATACTTCTTTATTTTCTCGTAAATCAGCACGAGCTTGCCCATCTTCAAAAACAATGTGCGCACCTCAGAACAACCCTCGTGGGCAGCCGCTTCGAAGTACTGTTTTTGCAATTTGTAAGTAAATTAGAGAGGCCACTGATAGTGCTACAAACCACTTACAGAGGTACATGTCATGGTTCCACCTTGTACGAGGTGGGCCCAATGGTCTTGTTGTCTGGAGAGTTCATTCTGTTGTTCTCCATTGCACAGTTGTATCATCCTAATGATTTTACTGGGTTTACTAAATTCTCGTAAAGTGTTGTTGAGGCTACTTCTGTAGATCCTGTCGTATGCTCCCTGGAAGCAATGAAGATACAGTGGGTGTTTTTGTTAAATTCCCAGTATTTCTCAAAGATCTGTCGCATAGTATTCATATTATCAGCTGTGGAATGGTTTGTTCGAAATCCAGCCTGGTAACCTTCAATAACGTTTTCTGCGTACGGTTTAAGTTTTTCCAGAATGATCATTGACAGGATTTTGTATGTTATGTTCAGCAAACTGATTCCTCTGTAACTTCCAAATTCCATTCTGTTTCCTTTCTTGCGTATGGGACGAATTATTGCCGTTTTCCAATCTTCAGGCAGTGTTGCAGTTTTCCAGATCATTGTGATAAGGTTATAAATTTCTTTGTGTAGTTTGCTTCATATTTAAAAACAGGGAGAAAGTGAAATAAATACACTCTCAAAATATGGATGCACCACTAAGGAGTTATGCAAATTGGTCATAAATTTATATACATACAGGTATCGACAAAAAATGCAAAACTGGGAACTTTCGAGGCCGATGGATGCATGTGTGACACTGCATAGCAATTTCACCGCGCAGCTGGAAAAGACGGTAGCCGCGCTGTTTAAGGCGCCTTGTCACAGTTCGCGCGGTTTCCCCCGTCGGAGGGTCGAGTCCTGCCTCGGACGTGTGTGTGTGTGTGTGTGTGTGTGTGTGTGTGTGTGTGTGTGTGTTTGTTTTCTGTCCTTAGCGTAGGTTAGTTTAAGTTAGATTAAGTAAGCTTAGGAAGCGATGACCTCAGCAGTTTGGTCCCATAGAACTTACCACAAATTTCCAATTTCCAAAAGAGACGGCAAAGAGAGGGCATGTCGATACCAGGGCATAAGGGCTTTGTGAATTTTATACCATGTATTCAGCTGGACTGTAACCATGCCATGCCTTGCAGACAGGCACGTGCACAATATACGAATATGTCAGCATTTGAGAGAGAACGTGTTGTTGGGTACAAAGAAGCCGGTTGGAGTAATCGGAGAATCGCTCGACATTTTAATAGGAGCAATGCTATTCGACGATGTTGGCAGCACTGGATGAACCAAGAAGGAAGAGGTCGACTTAGAGAGACGACAGAACGCGAGGGCCGAGCAATCGTCAGAGAGGTACTCACAGCCCCGGTTTCATCTTTATCATAGATCCGACGATCTACTGATGCCTCAGTGACCACAACGACCATCAATGGGCGGCTTACAGAAAAGAGCTGAACTCACGGCTTCCCTTGAGCCAACTGCTGTTGTTGTTGTTGTTGTGGTCTTCAGTCCCGACACTGGTTTGATGCATCTCTCCATGCTACTCTATACTGTGCAAGCTCCTTCATCTCCCAGTACCTACTGCAGCCAACATACTTCTGAATCTGCTTAGTGTATCCATCTCTTGGTCTCCCTCTACGATTTTTACCCTCCACGCTGCCCTCCAATGCTAAATGTGTGATCCATTGATGCCTCAGAACATGTCCTACCAACCGATCCCTTCTTCTAGTCAAGTTGTGCCACAAACTTCTCTTCTCCCCAATCCTATTCAATGCCAATGCCTCCTCATTAGTTACGTGATCTACCCACCTAATCTTTAACATTCTTCTGTAGCACCACATTTCGAAAGCTTCTATTCTCTTCTTGTCGAAACTATTTATCGTCCATGTTTCACTATCATACATGGCTACACTACATACAAATACTTTCAGAAACGACTTCCCGACACTAAATCTATATTCGATGTTAACAAATTTTTCTTCTTCAGAAACGCTTTCCTTGCCATTGCCAGTCTACATTTTATATCCTCTCTACTTCGACCATCATCAGTTATTTTGCTCCCCAAATAGCAAAACTTATTTACTGCTTTAAGCGTCTCATTTCCTAATCTAATTCCCTCAGCATCACCTGGCTTAATTCGACTACATTCCATTATCCTCGTTTTGCTTTTGTTGACGTTAATCTTGTATCCTCCTTTCAAGATACTGCCCATTCCGTTCAACTGCTCTTCCAGGTCCATTGCTGCCTCCGACAGAATTACAATGTCGTCGGTGAACCACAAAGTTTTTATTTCTTCTCCATGGATTTTAATTCCTACTCCAAATTTTTCTTTTGTTTCCTTTACTGCTTACTCAATATACAGATGAAATAACATCGAGGAGAGGCTACAACCCTGTCACACTCCCTTCCCAACCACTGCTTCCCTTTCATACCCCTCGTCTCTTATAAATGCCATCTGGTTTCTGTACAAATTGTAAATAGCCTTTCGCTCCCTGTATTTTACCCCTGCCACCTTTAGAATTTGAGAGAGAGTATTCCCGTCAACAATGTCAAAGGCTTTCTCTAAGTCTACAAATGCTAGAAACGTAGGTTTGCCTTTCCTTAATTTATTTTCTAAGGTAAGTCGTAGGGTCAGTATTGCCTCACGTGTTCCAATATTTGGTACAGCCATGATATTCTACATCCCCTTCCGTTGCCCTTCAAGGCAAGCCATCCTGGGCTTACATTTTAGCAAGATAATGCCCACTGCGCGCGGTGAGAGTCTCTACTGCTTGTAAATTGCCAAATCTTACCTTGGCCAGAAAAATCGCCAGATTCCTCCCCAACTGATAACGTTTGGTTCATTACATACAAGTACCCCCCCCCCCCCCCCCCTCCCAACCAACATGAGATTCTGATTATCTAATCCGTCAAATGCACAGTATTTGGCACGATATTCCTCAGGGGGACACCCAACAACTCTATCGATGAATGTCAAGGCGAATAACTGCTTGCATAACGTGCAGAGGTGAGCCTAGGAGTAACTGTTTTGCTCTTTTCGTGAGGCTCTTTCTCTTGCATGAATCATCTAATTTTTCTTAAGTTTTCGAAACACATATGAGTTGTGGTCGGCTCGCGTTAATCCCGCTTTACTTTCTGGGCATTTCGTCACCATAGAGTGGCGTCTTATTCCTCCCTCAGTTACTATCTGAGCGAGTTGCTCACTTGCCTCCGTCAGTGGCGATACTACTACTGCTGTAACTTCTTTGCTGTGGCAGTTATATTTCCGAGTCAAGGCGTTAGTCGGTTGCGGTGGAGCAGCGAGCAAGTCTCTGCAGTATATGATCAGGCCGCGGCCGATGCCGGCGCGCATGCGCGGTCGGAGTTTTATGGCACTAGCTGTGAGAACTACTGAGTTCGTCGCTCACCGCACCTGCACACTGGAGTTGAGTAATCGGTGAACCTGTCATGAAAGACCAACCATTGTGACATTTCTTTGCTGGTTGTTCCATCCTGGGCTGTCCCCACAAGCAGCAAAGTCGTGGTGTGTTGGAGCCGGCAAAATTTTGCAGCCGGCTCCCTGTTTGGTGCTTCACCTTTGAAATGATTATACACTCCTGGAAATGGAAAAAAGAACACATTAACACCGGTGTGTCAGACCCACCATACTTGCTCCGGACACTGCGAGAGGGCTGTACAAGCAATGATCACACGCACGGCACAGCGGACACACCAGGAACCGCGGTGTTGGCCGTCGAATGGCGCTAGCTGCGCAGCATTTGTGCACCGCCGCCGTCAGTGTCAGCCAGTTTGCCGTGGCATACGGAGCTCCATCGCAGTCTTTAACACTGGTAGCATGCCGCGACAGCGTGGACGTGAACCGTATGTGCAGTTGACGGACTTTGAGCGAGGGCGTATAGTGGGCATGCGGGAGGCCGGGTGGACGTACCGCCGAATTGCTCAACACGTGGGGTGTGAGGTCTCCACACTACATCGATGTTGTCGCCAGTGGTCGGCGGAAGGTGCACGTGCCCGTCGACCTGGGACCGGACCGCAGCGACGCACGGATGCACGCCAAGACCGTAGGATCCTACGCAGTGCCGTAGGGGACCTCACCGCCACTTCCCAGCAAATTAGGGACACTGTTGCTCCTGGGGTATCGGCGAGGACCATTCGCAACCGTCTCCATGAAGCTGGGCTATGGTCCCGCACACCGTTAGGCAGTCTTCCGCTCAAGCCCCAACATCGTACAGCCCGCCTCCAGTGGTGTCGCGACAGGCGTGAATGGAGGGACGAATGAAGACGTGTCGTCTTCAGCGATGAGAGTCGCTTCTGCCTTGGTGCCAATGATGATCGTACGCGAGTTTGGCGCCGTGCAGGTGAGCGCCACAATCAGGACTGCTTACGACCGAGGCACACAGGGCCAACACCCGGCATCATGGTGTGGGGAGCGATTTCCTACACTGGCCGTACACCTCTGGTGATCGTCGAGGGGACACTGAATAGTGCACGGTACATCCAAACCGTCATCGAACCCATCGTTCTACCATTCCTAGACCAGCAAGGGAACTTACTGTTCCAACAGGACAATGCACGTCCGCATGTATCCCGTGCCACCCAACGTGCTCTAGAAGGTGTAAGTCAACTACCCTGGCCAGCAAGATCTCCGGATCTGTCCCCCATTGAGCATGTTTGGGACTGGATGAAGCGTCGTCTCACGCGGTCTGCACGTCCAGCACGAACGCTGGTCCAACTGAGGCGCCAGGTGGAAATGGCATGGCAAGTCGTACCACAGGACTACATCCAGCATCTCTACGCTCGTCTCCATGGGAGAATAGCAGCCTGCATTGCTGCGAAAGGTGGATATGCACTGTACTAGCGCCGACATTGTGCATGCTCTGTTGCCTGTGTCTATGTGCCTGTGGTTCTGTCAGTGTGATCATGTGATGTATCTGACCCCAGGAATGTGCCAATAAAGTTTCCCCTTCCTGGGACAATGAATTCACGGTGTTCTTATTTCAATTTCCAGGAGTGTAGTTTATTAGTGAAGAGTACCAGCAGTATCTTCTGCCTTGTGGCCGTTAACGTTGAGTTTACCTGCCTTGCTCGTTAGCATAGTTTTGCGGCAGTGTGTTTTCTCGCTGTGTTGATGCTGTCCTGCACGGCATGTAGTTCGACAGCTTGGTGTTGTTGTCTTTTTCCCTTTTGAGTGTTTACTGTGCCTTGACTGTTTTTATACACCAATTATTAAGACATAATCCTACTGCGATCCTAGTCTTCACTGATACTTTTCGTTGCCGTGCTGTTGGTCGGGTGGAAGGGAATTGTTTTGGCGGTTGGTTGGTTCGTCAGCCGTCCGTATGTCGTGCTGCAACCCGACTGCTTAGTGTTACGATTGGCTGTCTGTCTCACCTAAACTGTGGTTAGTTTCCTCCCCAGGCCGACCCTTGGAACACTTCTGAGCACCGCTGTTTGTTGTTTGTGATTGTCATTTTATTTGGTCGCAGGTACTGTGTCAGGCCTTCAGCCATGTATTAATATTGTCTGTTTCATGTTTAGTATATGAACTTCAGCCAAACTTCATAACAACTTTAAGATTAGGCCTTCAGCCGTGTTTCATTTAAAATTCTTGCTGCTCTGCATTTAGGTCTTCAGCCGCGTTTGTTTCAGAATCTGTCGTTTTAAGACATAAATCCTTGTCTGTAAGCTTTCTCTTTAATACGGTCGCAGGTTCGAATCCTGCCTCGGGAATGGATGTGTGTGATGTCCTTAGGTTAGTTAAGACTAATGACCACAGCAGTTGAGTCCCATAGTGCTCAGAGCCATTTGAACCTTTCTTTTTCTCTCTTTAATTATCTTGAATTTTTGAAATGGCCTTCAGCGTGTTGTGTAAATGTTTATCTTAAGGTTGTCTTTAATTATTTTAGAGTAATTGTTTGGGCCTTCAGCTTATCTTTAAAGCCTCTCTTTTTATTATGTAAAGAATTTTTTTTATTGGACTTTCAGCCGAAGAATTAATTTGAATGTTCCCTAATATGGCCTTTAGCCGGAATATGTAAATTCTTGGCTTTTAAAGAATTTCCTTAGCTGACCTGAAATATTATTTCAGCCTTTAGCCGAGAAGATATTGTAATTTTACTTAAGTAAGGTCTTCAGCAGTTACTCTAAATCCTGGTGCTTTAAAGGCAATCATTTAAACTTATTCTGGAGAAGTTACTTGGGCCCTCAGCCGTGAATTGATCTTTGTTGTTTTAAAGAGAAAACCGTACATTGGTTTGAGGAATTAAGTTGTGTGTTCTTGTATAACTAACAGTAATTGACCTTGGCCCCTTTCCACAACCTGATCCGCTCTGTCCTGCAAAACCAGATTTCAATGTACACTGAAGAGCCAAAGAAACTTGTACACCTGCCTAATATCATGTAGGGCTCCCGCGAGCACGCAGAAGTGCGCCACAACTCGCCTGTATGAAGTAGTGCTGGAGGGAATATAAACCATAAATCCTCCATGGCTGTCCATAAATCCTTAAAAGGGGGTGGAGATCTCTTCTGAAGAGCACGTTGCAAGGCATCCCAGATATGTTTAATAATGTTCATACCTGGGGAGTTTGGTGGCCAGTGGAAGTGTTTAAACTCAGAAAAGTGTTCCTGGAGCTACTCTCTAGCAATTACGGACGCTTGTTTTATTTTAGAGCGCAAAAAACAACTGAGGTCACACGCGCCCAAGTCAAAACTATACAACACGAACACAGGGACGAGGGAAACCACTATATGTAAAAAAGGCAGGTGGAAAAAGGGCTAAAAAAACAGCGCACAAAAACTGAGGTTCAAAAACTATAAATTAAATGGCCTTCGCCATATTGCTTTGGCGGATAAAAAGTAAAACGCGGTCGACCGCACGCACGTCATTCGCTAAAACGGCTGATAAATCAGATGGCAAATCCAAGCTGGAACATAAATTGGTTAAAAAAAAAAAAGCCATTTCAGCAGGAAGTGGCGGACAGTTAAAATTTCGGCGCAATGCACACAAAGTCGTGGGACAGCGCCACTGAGCAAATGACGAAGGTTTAAAAACGCAGTGCCCAATAAGCAGCCGAGTTAAAATACACTACTGGCCATTAAAATTTCTACGCCAAGAAGAAATGCAGATGATAAACGGGTATTGATTGGACAAATATATTAGACCAGAACTGACGTGTGATTACATTTTCACGCAATTTGGGTGCATAGATCCAGAGAAATCAGTACCCAGAACAACTACCTCTGGCCGCAGTAACGGTCTTGATACGCCTGGGCATTGAGTCAAACAGAGCTTGGATGGCGTGTACAGGTACAGCTGCCCATGCAGCTTCTACACGATACCACAGTTCATAAAGAGTAGTGACTGGCGTATTGTGACGAGCCAGTTGCTCGGCCACCATTGACCAGACGTTTTCAGTTGCTGGCCAGGCCAACAGTCGAACATTTTCTGTATCCAGAAAGGCCCGCACAGGACCGGCAACATGCGGTCGTGCATTATCCTGCTGAAATGTAGGGTTTCGCAGGGATCGAATGAAGGGTAGAGCCACTATTCGTAACATATCTGATATGTAACGTCCACTGTTCAAAGTGCCGTCAATGCGAACAAGAGGTGACGGAGACGTGTAACCAATGCCACCCCATACAATCACGCCGGGTGAAAGTGAAAGAATTACAGTATGGCGAAGAGCCGATGACGAATACACGCTTCCAATGTGCGTTCACCGCGATGTCGCCAAACACGGATGCGACCATCATGATGCTGTAAACAGAACCTGGATTCATTTATGTAGCTATTTTTAATATCGTATTTGAACGCTGCAGTAAAGGTGAGCAGTTTTCTTACGGAGTGATATACATCGCCACAGCGTTGAGTAAGAAGGAACTTCCCATGACTGGAATGCAGGCAGCGAGGATACCAAGGCTATACGGCGCTGAAAGTACACTGGTGGGATGGGAAGACCGAGCAAGTCATAAGAGCGTTTCTCACTTGCCGATATTGAATGTCGTAGGACCTCCCGCCGCTTAGGAGCGAAACTGCTATCCATTAAATATTAATGTTTAACGTTTACTAAATGCTAGGGGGGCAGTCTAAAGATTAAATAGGTTTGTTTATAAATAAATAAATCTTCTGCTACCAGTCACGTTTTTTTCTTTATTTTACTATTAGCACGACGCGTTTCGAGAAATAATTCCCATTCTAAAGTGTGTTTTTTGTGTGTGTATTAAGCTATTTCTTTTGATGTTGCCAGTGTGTGTATGAGTCTGCTTCATTTTGTTGCCTTTTACTGTAATACATAAGAAACATGTGATTTTTAGCTGGGTATCAATTCTCACAAAAAGAATTGATACCCAACTAAAAATCGCGTGTTCATTATGTTTTACAGTAAAAGGGAACAAAATGGAGCAGACACACACACACACACACACACTGACAACATCAAAAGAAATGGCTTAATACACACAAAAAAACGCACTTTAGAATGGGAATTATTTCTCGAAACGCGTCGTGCTAATAGTAAAATAAAGAAAAAAACGTGACTGGTAGCAGATTATTGATTTATTTCTTTATTAACAAATCTGTTGTATATAAAGTCGCAGGCCTTCAAAAACCATTTATAATGGATCAAATCAGTCTAAAGATTGTTAGAATTTCTTACTTAATTCCAGGAAAATAACTGTATAAAAATGAAACTGAGTTGGGCTAGGCATGCAGCTAGTCGAAAGGATAGTAAGTGAACCAAGGATACTCTTTAATGAATTCCTAATATAGGTTGGTTGGTTTGGGGAAGGAGACCAGACAGCGTGGTCATCGATCTCATCGGATTAGGGAAGGATGGGGAAGGAAGTCGGCCGTGCCCTATCAGAGGAACCATCCCAGTATTTGCCTAGAGTGATTTAGGGAAATCACGGAAAACCTAAATCAGGATGGCCGGACGCGGGATTGAACCGTCGTCGTTCCGAATGCGAGTCTAGTGTCTAACCACTGCGCCACCTCGCTCGGTGAATTCCTAGTATAGAAAGAGGCAATAGGTAATGGAAATTTGGCGGATGATACTAGAAAACGCGCAGGACCAACATAGATGCATATGACTGAAGACTACAATGAATAGAAAAATCTAGCTGTAGCGTTTAATCCGAAGTTGACGTCAAATGGCTACTGAGGAAAATGTTACGATGATGGCTCTCACATGGATCGTCTAACTGAGCGTAGTGTCGGCAACCTGCATTAGGTTTAAGACAGCCACAGATTCAACATTTAATTTCCATATTGTCGCTGGAAGCGTCAAGAGTGCGTCACATTGACACGGAAGTACAAATATTGCCACTTGGCGTTCGTGTATTGCTACCGCCGAAACTTGGAAGGTACGTCTCACTGTCGACGGCAATCTATGCAGAATGACCTGTACAGGTTTCCAATTTGGTGTTTTAAAAGGCTACGAAATCGTCCAAGGAAAGAATTTCCCTCAGTCTTGACCGACATATTATTGAATAAAGGAGCAACTGCCTCGCATGTTTATGCTATCAGAGGCCGGCGTGCGATGCCCTCTTCACGGTTTCCCAACAACACGCTCCATTGCACAACCAATGTTGTGGCCTGTCATATTCACCGGCAAATCAAAAGCACGTTACACTGTGGTCAGCCGATTAAACTAGAAACCTATTTGCCTTTAAAGTAGCGGTATCGAACTAAGCACATAATTATCATGGTTGCCAGCAATCGCTATCTGAACTGTGAGCACCTACGTAGTTTTTAGAAAACTATTTGTACCTACGTAATTTTAAATAATTACTGGGACCAATTCGGAAGGAACATATACCTGGGTATTGCTGAAATACTAGCCATCACGCCATAGGGCGCGGCAAGACATGTTCCTTGTGAATGAAATTCATGTAAATGTTGAAATTCCATCTGGTTTCGAAAATATAATAATTACACTTTCTAAGAAATCAAGCCGTGACAGGTTTGAAAATTAGCACATAAGCGGTCTAGTACGACATGCAACAAGAAAACAAGAGTGTTATGAGAAAGTTTTCGCGGCATCATGCAAGAATGTTTCATGGGTCCCTTGATGCCCCAGATGTGTGTGCAGTATCAAGCTTTCGACGACTTTCTCTATTGTTATCGGCAGACGATATTACATACCATCTGAAGAGGCAATAAACCCCTGCAACACTTGTTCAATATGAGATTCATTTCTCTAACAGTGGAAGGGAAAATGTAAAGGAGGTTAGGAAATGACCTGTCTGACTTTTGGAGAAAGTGGGGCACTCGAGAAGCTAAAAGTGAACGGCATGTTTAGGATCCCACATTATACTCGTAGGTTCAGAATAGTATGTTGGTAACATGGATTGCTTTTCTCGCTAGAAGGAAACAGGAACTGAATTAGACACTTAAAGAAGAACTGTACTAGTTAATGTTTGTAATACACACATACATAAACAGAAAACTAAGGTAAGGGTGGGATTAGAAATAATACAAAAGCCAAGATCGCTTTAAGCTATCTTGGCTTTTGAATTATTTCTACAACAGAGTGATCGCCCCACTACACACTATGTGTTCACTACAAAAAGAATGGGTTTATTTAAACGGATATTAAGTTGCGCCGTCTACACTTCCGCTAGAGCTTTGGGTGTGACAGCCGTTTACCATGACACTAATTAAAATCATTTTGCAATATATGGAGTACTTTCCCTTTACTCTTGTCAAAACTAAAACGATCCCACACTGAGGATCCTCATCTGAACTCGTTATCCATAACTGCAGCTTCGAAATGCGTATTTGAAGGAGCCGATTTATCAAACTACGAGGGTAAGTCAATTATTACTCGCAAATTAGTAACATTTTTGTTTATTTTGGTAGTACTGTCGTTTTACGTTGATGACGCATGCTTTGTTTATTTGTTGTTACATCTTTGCAATTTTCTAGTTGCTAGGTTAGTTTCGTTATCGCTGCCGTGCTGCTGATCATGGTTGCTCCACTGTCTATTTGCACCAAAGAAGAGCAACGTCCAGTGATCCGCTTTTTGTGGTCGAAAGGCGTATCAGAGGCCGAAATTCATCGAAGACTTTCGGTGCAGTACAGGAACAGTGTTTTGCCACAACAGAGTGTCTCCGAATCGATTGAAAAATTCCGAAATGGTCGCACAAGTGTTACCCACGATGAAGGAGTCGGACGAGCGTTTACCGCCACAAACGAAGAAACCATTGAGCCTCCTCATGAAATGATTCTCTTAAACGGTTAACCATTGACGAAGTGGCACATCGCCTGCAAATTAAGTCACAGTTCTGCCAACGAAATTAAACACAACGGATTTGGGTTTCATAAAGTTTGAGCAAGATGGGTCCCAAAACAAATCACACAGTTGCATAAACAAACACGCTTGGACATCTGCAAAAAAAAAAAAAAAAAAAAAAAAAAAAAAAAAAAAAAAAAAATGGATCGCTATGGTAACGACGGGGACAACTTCTTAGACAGGATCATTACTGGTGGCGAAACATGGATCCATCATTATGAGCCGGAGAGTAAACGGCAGAGTATGGAATGGAAACATCCAAATTCGCCGAACAAGAAAAAGTTCAAGAACCAACCATCCGCAGGAAAACTGACGCTTATGCTTTTTTGGGACGCAGAAGGTCCAGTACTGGTACATTATGGCGAAAGGGGCACAACAATAAACAGTGTAAATTACAGTGAGATGCTTACTGCCAGGCTAAAGCCTGCAATTCTAAGCAAACGCCGGGGATTGCTGTCAAAAAGTGGTATGTTATTGCACGACAACGCCCGTCCGCATACTGCTGCCCATACTGTTAAAACGCTCCAGGAACTCAAATTTGAAGTACTGGATCATCCTCCATATAGCCCGATCTTGCCCCCTTTTATCACTTGTTTGGTCCACTCAGACAGACATTAAGGGGCCGTCGATTTGCCTCGGACGAAGCAGTGAAAGAAGTGGTGCATTCCTGGCTCGCAGCTCAACCGAGAACCTTCTTTTAATCAGGGCATCAGGAAGCTCGTACAACGGTGGACCAAGTGCGTTGAAACGCAAGGAGACTATGTCGAAAAATGACGTTCTTGTAAGTTTCCTATTAGATTACAATAAAATTTTATAATTACTTTGCGGATACTAATTGACTTACCTCCGTAGTTTTGCCACTTGGCCGTAGACGCGGTTTCACTTTCGTTAATAGACGTGGTAGTTTCACGCATCAATATCATTGCGTTATTTTGGAATCTATGTCGCCTCTTTCAGAGTTTACGGAAGGCACTGCACTGTACTTTTCAAATTTGTTATTAGTGTCTGATGAGCAAGAAATTTATGGTCTTAATATTTATCTTGTTTAGTATAATCCATTTACTGGAACACGTGAGGCAATACTGACGACTTATCTTAGAAGAAAGATTAAGGAAAGGCAAACCTACGTTTCTAGCATTTGTAGACTTAGAGAAAGCGTTTGACAATGTTGACTCGAATACTCTCTTTCAAATTCTAAAGGTGGCAGGGGTAAAATACAGGGAGCGAAAGGCCATTTACAATTTGTACAGAAACCAGATGGCAGTTATTAGAGTCGAGTGGTATGAAAGGGAAGCAGTGGTTGGGAAGGGAGTAAGACAGGGTTGTAGCCTCTCCCCGATGTTATTCAATCTCTATATTTAGCAAGCAGTAAAGGAAACAAAAGAAAATTCGGAGTAGGTATTAAAGTCCATGGAGAAGAAATAAAAACTTTGAGGTTCGCCGATGACATTGTAATTCTGTCAGAGACAGCAAAGGACTTGGAAGAGCAGTTGAACGGAATGGATAGTGTCTTGAAAGGAGGATATAAGATGAACATCAACAAAAGCAAAACGAGGATAATGGAATGTAGTCGAAAAAACTCTGGTGATGCTGAGGGAATTAGACTAGGAAATGAGACGCTTAAAGCAATAAATAAGTTTTGCTATTTGGGGAGCAAAATAACTGATGATGGTCGAAATAGAGAGAACATAAAATGTAGACTGGCAATGACAAGGAAAGCGTTTCTAAAGAAGAGAAATTTGTTAACATCGAATAAAGATTTAAGTGTCAGGAAGTCGTTTCTGAAAGTATTTGTATGGAGTGTAGCCATGTATGGAAGTGAAACATGGACGATAACTAGTTTGGACAAGAAGAGAATAGAAGCTTTCGAAATGTGGTGCTACAGAAGAATGCTGAAGATTAGATGGGTAGATCACATAACTAACGAGGAGGTATTGAATAGGATTGGGGAGAAGAGAAGTTTGTGGCACAACTTGACCGGAAGAAGGGATCGGTTGGTAGGACATGTTCTGAGGCACCAAGGGATAACCAATTTAGTATTGGAGGGCAGCGTGGAGGGTAAAAATCGTAGAGGGAGACCAAGAGATGAATACACAAAGCAGATTCGGAAGGATGTAGGTTGCAGTAGATACTGGGATATGAAGCTTGCACAGGATAGAGTAGCATGGAGAGCTGCATCAAACCAGTCTCAGGATTGAAGACAACAACAACAACAACTCCATTTTATGGAGTTTGTGAAAGTATCGTCTTAATTAATACCACACGAATGTGACAAATTCATTTGTGTGGTAACTGGTTTTGATGCAGTAACGTGGATTAACCACACGTTCCTGTGTTATCTCGCGCAAAATTACCCTCTGCTCGTGGAGTGGGGTAACGTAATTCTACAAAAGTGACAGGCGGATCATTTCGATGAAACAATAAGGTACAAAATTATATAAGAATGTTGACATTGTCGTTTATAGTTTTTCAGAAACAGCCGAGGGCAGACAAGGAGAGCTTCGTACAGCAAATTTTTCGGACACACAGACCATGGACAGAGGCGCTGTCAAGTCAAAAATTTTATCATTAAGCCTACCGTAAAGGACATTAGTGAATGTGTTTGGCTGTGGCTTGCTTGGCAGGTCATTAATTGCTGCGCAGCAAGAACTAGTCTCGTTGTGTAGATAGAGTTACGCAAGCATAGGTCCAGTCGCGTCGCGTCCTCACTTCCGTGCTGAGTCAGAGCTGTGAGTTGGGCGATAGTTGTCGAGCGTTCTCACCGCTGCAAGGTTACGTTCAAAGCTACACTTGGAAAGCTCTGCGTTCATCACCGCCGGTACTGCGCACGCTGATTAGCCAAGCCATTGACACAGACCGTCTCCATCATGTCAATGATCAGGCGCAGTCACCCGGAACTCTCTAGTACCATACAACATACACCTAACAAGCCGGATGCGTAAGCGAGAAATCATTCGTGCGATGCTGAGCACATATAACGGCCTGAGCTCTGTGAACGAGCATGAGACGTGGAGAGTTTCGTTACTGTCTCTCGAAAGCGAACGACTGACCCTGAAGTATCTGGTAGACAAGCAGTCTGTGGCGTTTTCGCCATCCAGGAAAGAGAAAGAAGTTCGTCTTCTTTATAAATAAGAACATATCACCATTTAGTTAAATGCTGATATCGGAGTAAAAGCTAATAATTCTGCGGCAGTGGAAGTGTCTTGAAGCTGCCTGATAATGGCGTGTTGTAGCAACTGGGATTTAACAGCTGAGTCGTACTGCACCGTTATTACATGGCCCACACAGGTACAATAGCTGTAGTCAGCACTTGATCACCGTGGCTGTACTACGGACGGGGCCACGCGAATTGCTCTTTATACCAAGAAGAAAATGCAAACATACGTTTCTAGCATTTGTAGACTTAGAGAAAGCTTTTGACAATGTTGACTGGAATACTCTCTTTCAAATTCTGAAGGTGGCAGGGGTAAAATACAGGGAGTGAACGGCTATTTACAATTTGTACAGAAACCAGATGGCAGTTATTAGAGTCGAGGGGCATGAAAGGGAAGCAGTGGTTGGGAAAGGAGTAAGACAGGGTTGTAGCCTCTCACCGATGTTATTCAATCTGTATATTGAGCAGGCAGTAAAGGAAACAGAAAAATTTGGAGTAGGTATTAAAATTCATGGAGAAGAAGTAAAAACTTTGACAGAATTACTATGTCATCGGCGAACCTCAGAGACAACAAAGGACTCTGAAGAGCAATTGAACGGAATGGACAGTGTCTTGAAAGGAGGATATAAGATGAACGTCAACAAAAGCAAAACGAGGATAATGGAATGTAGTCGTATTAAGTCGGGTGATACTGAGGGAACTAGATTAGGAATTGAGTCACTTAGCCGCGCGGGATTAGCCGAGCGGTCTAAGGGCCTGCAGTCATGGACTGCAGACATGTCCCGACGGAGGTTCGAGTCCTCCCTTGGGCATGGGTGTGAGTGTTTGTCCTTAGGATAATTTAGGTTAAGTAGTGTGTAAGCTTAAGGACTGACGACCTTAGCAGTTACGACCCATAAGATTTCACACACGTTTGATCACTTTTTTTTGAGTCACTTAAAGTAGTAAAGGAGTTTTGCTATTTGGGGAGCCAAATAAATGATGATGGTCGAAGTAGAGAGTATATAGAATGAAAACTGGCAATGGCAAGGAAAGCGTTTCTGAAGAAGAGAAATTTGTTAACATCGAGTATAGATTTAATGGTCAGGAAGTCGTTTCTGAAAGTATTTGTATGGAGTGTAGCCATGTATGGAAGTGACACATGGACGATACATAGTTTGGACAGGGAGAGAATAGAAGCTTTCGGAATGTGGTGCTACAGAAGAATGCTTAAGATTAGATGGGTAGATCACATAACTAATGAGGAGGTATTGAATAGAAATGGGGAGAAGAGGAGTTTGTGGTACAACATGACCAGAAGAAGGGATCGGTTGGTAGGACATGTTCTGAGGCATCAAGGGATCACCAATTTAGTATTGGAGGGCAGCGTGGAGGGTAAAAATCGTAGAGGGAGACCAAGAGATGAATACACTAAGCTGATTCAGAAGTATGTAGGTCGCAGTAGGTACTGGGAGATGATGAACAGGATAGAGTAGGAGGGAAAGCTGCATCAAACCAGTCTCAGGACTGAAGACAACAACAACAACAACAACAACAACAACCACAACCAAAAATGTGGGTGGTGCTAGCTTCACGGTGGGTCATTATACGTCGCTGCATTTCCCCTGATGATGTGACAATCACTGTGAAGAACAGACCGACTGGATGTATGAAACTTTTAGAATATGAAACTATCTTTGACTGCAGAAGTTTTTCTTTTATTTGAAGACCGATTTTGTTCTGCGTGATGTTTATCATGTATCTGTCACTTTACACTATACTCCGTTCACCATAAAATAAACCTGATGTAAACAAACACAAACGCGATGGTTGGTCAAAAGCCGCAACACACGTACACCGGTGGTATTACGCTCTTGGAAGTAGGTCCTACGTATGGAGTAGATATCCTATTACTACGTTAAACGAAACTTCGAGATACTCAAATGCATTAACAGCCATCAACGTTCTTCTTAATCACATTTTAGCTGTGTGGTTTTTATTTCAAAAATCGTGCACTGTCGCAGCCTCTGTTGTGATCTGATTGTCGCGCTGTTAATATTCAGTATGAAAATGGCCGAGGATGCGTGTGGCAAACGGTTAAAAGTTTCGAGAAAAAGGTTGTTCACGTTTTTCATAAATTTAGAGAGATAATCGGCTTTGAAGTTTTCCGAAGGACTGCATAGATACAGTCGAAACCCAAGTACTCGTTGGATGTATGGCGGAATCGTTAGCGTAGTAGTTTGATGACTTACTGCAGATCGTGATTCGCTTGTTCATGTCTCGTCTGAGTCATTTTGTTTTCTCGTTCAATCTGAAATACCTACATATCTTATTCGTAAAATTTATCATTATTTTTTATGAATAATGCACGTCTCCTTGTTTTTAATTACATATTGCAAGCGAAATACCTGTTTTCATTTCAAATATACATTTTTAACTATCGATATTTTATGAAAGACGTTAAAAAGGTTGCTTAAGAAAACTAAAGTTTGTTTAAGGCAAAAATTAAAAACTAAATACTCTTTATTTGGACTACGGCTACTATTTTATACCACAGATATCTAAGTGTCGTAGAAACATGAATATTTTCACAGCATCGAGCCCACCTTAAATGCTGCATTTTTGCGTTTGTCACTGTACCATTAAAACATGAACCAAACAGAGCTGATCTAGAGACAAGATATGGGATTTGGCCGCGAAATAACAAGCTGAAAAACGTAGTGGAACTAAGGCAAGCAGCTCTTTCGCGCGACACTGCCGAACGCTGGCACGATATAGAACAGTACATCATAAAATAAGAGGAGAAAACGCGGCGCCTGGATGGCTTCGTAGATTCTGTTGTTGATCGACTCATTTTCAACGTAGCAGATGACAGTTCCAGAACTGAAATGTACAGTACTGGCCATTAAAATTGCTACGCGACGAAGGTGTGCTACAGACGCGAAATTTAATCGACAGGAAGAAGATGCTGTGATATGCAAATGATTAGCTTTTCAGAGCATTCACACAAGGTTGACGCCGGTGGCGACACCTACAACGTGCTAACATGAGGAAAGTTTCCAACCGATTTCTCGAACACAAACAGCAGTTGACTAGCGTTGCCTGGTGAAACGTTGTTGTGATGCCTCGTGTGAGGAGGAGAAATGCGTTCACGTTTCCGACTTTGATAAAGCTCGGATTGTAACCTATCACGACTGCGGTTTATCGTATCGCGACATTGTTGCTCGTGTTGGTCGGGATCCAATAACTGTTAGCAGAATATGGAATCGGTGGCTTCAGGAGGGTAATATGGAACGTTGTGCTGGATCCAACGGCCTGGAATCACTAGCAGTCGATATGACAGGCATCTTATCCGCATGGCTGTAACGGATGGTGCAGCCACGTCTCGATCCCTGAGTCAACAGTAGGGGACGTTTGCAAGACAACAACCATCTGCACGAACAGTTTGACGACGTTTGCAGCAGCATGGACTACCAGCTCGGAGACCATGGCTGTGGTTACCCTTGACGCTGCCTCAAAGACAGGAGCGCCTGCGACGGTGTACTCAACGACGAACCTGGGTGCACGAATGGCAAAACGTCATTTTTTCTGATGAGTCCAGGTTTTGTTTACAGCATCATGACGGTGGCATCCGTGTTTGGCTACATCGCAGTGAACGCACATTTGAAGGGTGTATTCGTCATTGCCATACTGGCGTATCACCCGGCGTGATGGTTTGGGGTGCCACTGGTTATACGTCTCGGTCACCACTTGTTTGCATTGACGGCACTTTCAACAGTGGACGTTACATTTTAGATGTGTTACGACCCGTGGCTTTATCCTTCATTCGACCCCTGCGAAACCCTACATTTCAGCAGGATAATGCACGACCGCATGTTGCAGGTCCTCTACGGGCCTTTCTGGTTACAGAAAATGTTCGGCTGCTGCCCTGGCCAACACATTCTCCAGGTCTCTCACCAATTGAAAACATCTGGTCAATGGTGGCCAAGTAACTGGCTCGTCACAATATGCTAGTCACTACTCTTGATGAACTATGGTACCGTGTTGAATCTGCATGGACAGTTGTACCTGTACACGCCATCCAAGCTCTGTTTGACTCAATGCCCAGGCGTATCAAGGCCGTTATTACGGCCAGAGGTGATAGTTCTGGGTACTGATTTCTCTGGATCTATGCACCCAAATTGCGTGAAAATGTAATCACATGTCAGTTCTAGTATATTTGTCCAATGAAAACCCGTTTATCATCTGCATTTCTTCTTGGTGTAGCAATTTTAATGGCCAGTATTGTATTCTCGGATAACTAAGGAGCTCAGAAATTACCAGTCCACTGACTGTAATTAATACCTTTAGTGGCTTCAGCATCCAACAGTTCGGTGAAATCCCTGCAGTATGCCTCTACATCATACATAGCTCCCTTAGAAATATTACCCTGTATTTATCTTGTTTTTAACTAGAACACTATGTTGGGTGAGAAAGAGAGCATTTTATGCGGTAGTGCAGGAGTTTTGCCGAATATTATTTCATTCCCTTTAAAAATTATATGACATTCGAAGCTATATTGTTTCTTTGCTCGTCTCGTTTTAGTGTGAACAGAAACTACTCACATCATTGCAGGTTAGTTGGACCGCTGGCTGGCCAGCGCTGTCCAGGATTAATGCGCCAGTAAAGCTGTAGTCCCGCATTATCGCTCAGTCTATGTGCTTAAACACAGTATAAAAAGCATCCTTATGATCGTACTTGACTCTACTTGTCACAGCTTGCCTCC
Source organism: Schistocerca gregaria (assembly GCF_023897955.1). Taxonomy (NCBI): domain Eukaryota; kingdom Metazoa; phylum Arthropoda; class Insecta; order Orthoptera; family Acrididae; genus Schistocerca; species Schistocerca gregaria. Next base: position 146,727,256 of record NC_064925.1, read on the forward strand.
CACTCCACGTGAAGCGTAACCCAATGAGAGAGCGGAAGAATACATGCCGTCATGTTTACATCAGTTTTATTCTTGTGATGAACAGAGTATAGTGTACAGAACATAAAGAATTTCCTACGGGACAACTCAGTAGTGCAGTAGTGTAAAGCTCCGAGGGAGCGGGGTGGCTGAAGGGTTACAGGGGAACTTGATAAGTCAACAGATTCTGCAGAGTAGGGCAAATAAAAGTTGCCGGGAGAACGGAGTTCCAGGGTACAAAGATGCCACAAATAGATGTCCAATCGTTTCCACTTGTCCGCGCCACTTTCATTTGCCCCTTCCCGAATGTGAAGAGAGTAAATTAACAGTGTGTATTTGTCATATAATTAAGTTACGAAATATTAGGTATTATTTTCAGCCATAATGGCAATGTTTGTGAACCGTGACTGTGTGGGATAATTATTTATTTCTAGTTTCTGCTACCAGTCACTTTTTTATTTTATGTTTAATCGAACATAATACACTACGTTTCGAACACGTTCTGTTAATCTGCAGGCGTTTATACATACATACATACAGCTAGAAATGTTAGTTGATGTCACAGAGGATGAAGTGACAAACCTTTTCAACAAATTCAATAGCCTACATAAAAATATTCAGTTGACCCTTTAACAGGAAGAAAATAACACCATACCATAAAATATCAAAACAGAACCAAAACGTAGCTTTTAATGTTTACAGAAAACCTACTGACACTGACACCAATATACCAAACTCCTCTACACATCCCCCTTCCACAAAAAAAGCTGCTTATAGATCAAGGCTGTACAGAGCACACAAATTTCCACTTCAGCATACAGAACTCCAACAATAAATACAAACCATAACATATACTGCAATAAACAATGGATATGATCCTTCTATAATTAATACCATGTCACACAAGATCAAACTACAAAACAACTGACAGTGCCCCAGCAGTCAAATATGTAAAAATACCGTATCTTGGAATAGTATCTGACAAATTAGCAAGACTATTCAAAAACACCGAAGTAGAAATCATCTTCAGCACCAACAACAACCTAAGTAGGAAACTTATTCACTATATATAACCACCAGATATAAGTCTTGATACATCTGGCATTTACAATATTACCTGCAGCCAATGTAATAAATATTATATCGCCCAAACAGGCAGAAATTTCAGAACCCGGTTCAAAGAACATTTAGACTGCTACAGGCTTGATAAATGTAACATGTAAGTGAATGGTTCTAAAAAATATGGCAGATTTGCTGGTGTAAAGTGTGTGGTATTTTGAGTCAAATGTATGATTGACTTGCGACCTGCAGAATACGCTTTTGGGTGTGTGGACGTTTGTTCTTAGTAGTTATTTAAGACTGTGCCCTCCGGCATAACACGTTATACTGCTCTGTCTCAGAAAATCAGTAACAAAAACGAAATAAGGGCTTATGTAGTTGCCAAAGCCCGTATTTTGTCATACGACCGTCGACAACGACATAATGTGCTATTCTTTTACATTGATAGAACTAATGATTTCGAACATTTTGATGCTCAATAGACCGCCCATTTCATTCAAAAGCTTTGAAGTCTTCATTAATTTTTGCAAGAAAGGAAATGTGCTATGTCGTCTGCTACCCTTATCGTTTGTACCTGATCCCATTTCTGCTTTGAATTTCTCTTACACGTCCTTCAGCACTTCTTTGCTGTACAAAATAAATAACAAAAGTGATAAGCTACAAATCAGCCATTGTATCACTCTTAACAGCAATATTCATCAGGTTGGATTCCTTTAGGAATTGTTGTGCTCACCGACTGTAAAATGATTATAACCATGGATGAACATACTAAACAGACGAATCTCAATCTTAATTTTACTGCTGATCTAGCTAGATTTGAGATACATTATAGCCATCATCATTGTGTCATCAGTAGCTAGTCATATAGACCCAGGAAGCTTGTATATGCATAATTTGTTAAAGCAACCTTAATCTGTCAATAGCTGTGTTCATATGCCAGCTTAAGGCCACTTTAACAACATGTGGACATACAAGCTTTCTTGGCCCATACAATTCGCTATTAAACGCACTGGTGAGGTGTGCCTTGTAGCTGAAATCTACCGAGGTCTGCAATAAAATACAAATTGATACGCAAATGTTTGCTGTGTTCATTCCTGATTATAAGATTGTTTATCTTTTATGGGGGAGGCAGAAATATATTGAACGTCGTGTTTTATGTAGAAACGACTGATTTAAGTGAAACACGATACCCAAGAAGAAGAAACTACCAAACCCCAGAACGTCAGCCAAACAAACCTTTTGTACCTCCTACTTCGAAGAGTGAGGTAAAAACTGAAAGATCACTGGTGAAAGATGCAAGGTATAATGCAACCTAGTTGCTTCGTACAGGCACCTCCATGATTCATACTGACGTTGAAGAAGAGGGGCAAGTATGCAGGTAAGGAAGTGTGCCCTACGTAGACTATTGTTTACAGATTTGGCAGGTTGCGTCACCAGCGTGCGATCTGCCTGCCATTCTAATTGGGCGTCAGCCTTAACACGAGCTTAACAGCATTCTGGGTCGCCTCTCTGAGGTACCAGTACATCACCACTCCTTCAGAGTTAATTAGCACTGCAGTTAGCCATTAAGATCGTTGCACGCGCAAATTCATGTGCGCCGTCAGAGATAGTATCGCCGAAAGTTTCCTAAAACTGTCCAAGAGAGCGGTACAAAAACTTGAAATGGGACAAAATGTACTCAAAAGGGGTCATAATGTGGGTATGAATAGAAGTAAAACAAGGTTAATGAAATGTAGCCTAATTAAATCAGCCAGTACTGAGGGAATTACATTACGAAATGAAAAACTAGCAGACGAATTTTGGTAGCTGAGGCGCAATGGCAAAAACGCAAACAACACACAATAGTAACAAAAATTTTATGCGAAAGAAATATTTCTTGATATATAATATAAATTCATGAGTTGCGAATTTTTTGTGGGAGTATTTGCTTGGAGTATAGCCTTACATGAAAGTGAAATGTGGACCAAAAACGTTACATAAAAGAGGAGGGTAAGATCTTTTGAAATATGGTGCTAAAGAAAAAACCTGATAATTATACGTGTAGGCTGGATCACGAATGAAGGAATACTGATTTTAATCTGGAAGAAAAGAAACTGAATTCACTACTTGACTATAAGAAGAGTTCTGTTGGTAGGACACATCATGCGACAGTTCAATGTTGAAGGGGACTGTGGTCGTAAGAACAGTGGACAGTGACCAAGGCTTGAATACACCAAGTAAATACCATTGGGTGCACACTTCTGGCCGTCATATTTCTAAAATCGTCAAGGCGCAAGCAACATATGCCAAACTGGCATTGAGTGTACTACATACTTTAATGTGCAAATGATTAGCATTTCAGTACGACGCCACGAAGTATATAGGAATATCATCATCTACTTTCCGTACAGCAGGAAAAATTACGCAGCCCGTTTCGCATTCAGAAATTGAATTTTACTGTTGCTCGTTTGTGATTAGATCGTGCGAGAAGTACAAACTTCTACCCTGACGTGTCGGAAATCGACAGTATTAGGATCGTCGTCTATAAAGTCGGAGATTTATCGCTCAGCATAATTGCTGCTCGCTTTGAGCCTGGTTGCACGACTGTACGTTCAGTCGTGGAGGATCGGACAGCCACGTCAGCAACTTGAGCCTGGAAATGGGCTTATTTGCAGAAAGAAAAGTATCCACGTTGACAGTGCGCCACGGTATTGAGCACCGCAGATGGTCAACATGGAGACCATAGTTGCCGTTTCTCTTGACGTGAGAACAGCGGTAGACGCAGCTACAGTGGAGAACTCAACAGCAATAGACACATGAGGACATCACATGATATTTTCAGGAGTCGTGGCTCTTTTTAGATGGACGTATCTGTGTGTGAAGCCTCCGAGGAGAACTAATTTTGCTCGACTGCATTCGTCATTGTTGGTTGGTCGGTTGGTTGAATGGGGGAGGGCACGAAACAGCCACGTCATCCGTCCCTTGATCAAAAGTGGCAGACATCAAGGGAGGAACAACACAAACAGCACAGTCCAGTTAAGTGGAAGGAGAAACGGGCAAACCAAGAGGCAAAAGGAACGTTGGGGCAGCAGTAAGAAGAAAGAACAGCTGTAGGACGTAGAGTGTGACCGACCCTTCCAGATCCCCACACCATACCATGATCACGACATAACGAGGGCAACATCAGCGGGAGAAGACACCATAAAAGCGGAAATAAAACGACACACACAAGACCAGACAAAACGTAGGGGAAAAACGGAGGGAGAATGAGGCCAGTGTAGAGGCAAGGTCAAAGCCTCCATAACCAACCCCAACGCTAACCGAGTAATTCCAGAAGTAAGTTTAAGGAGTTAAACCCGGGAGGACAAACCATTTCCGCGAAGGGAACGAGGACAGACATAACTATGCGACGGCCGTCCACTAAACCCCGGGACAAGGCAACATTCGTCATCGTAGCAAAGGTGAAGCGCCTAGCACGATGGTATGCGGTGTCATTCGGTACACGAAATGATCACCTCTGGTCAGCACAGACACTAATTTCTGTAGTAAGTTTTGCATTTCCGACATTTTAAGGCCAGTCGCTGTGCCCTATCTTTGATGTGTCTATGACGCTGTATTTCAACAAGATAACACAAGGCCGCCAGTTGCCCATACTGCCCTGACCTCCTTACAAAGCCGGTTCCAGGATATTTATCCACAGAAACCGCTCCTTCCCCTCCTCTTCCCATCAACCACAATTTTATGCATGTGATTCGTATTACGAACAAATCGTGCGCCCATATCAGCTTGGCGCCCCAATTGTCGGCTTGTGTCGCTTCGGCCTTAAAGTGGCCCTGCCTACTTACCAGCACGTTCCCCAGATCTCTCATCGATTGAAGACATCTAATCATGAATTCCCTACAGAGTAGCATGCCACCACTCACTAATCACTATGGTTATTAAACTCTGGTATGGAGGAGGAGGAGATTAGTGTGTAACGTCCCGTTGACAACGAGGTCATTAGAGACGGAGCACAAGCTCGATTTAGGGAAGGATGGGGTAGGAAATCGGCCGTGCCCTTTCAAAGGAACCATCCCGGCATTTGCCTGAAGCGATCTAGGGAAATCACGGAAAACCTAAATCAGGATGGCCGTCTGGTATGGAATGACGTACCTGTATACTCATAAGTCATCCGCGCCCAATTCGGCTCTATACCCAGCCTGGTTCGAGCCGTTGTTGCTGTCACCCGTAGCAGGTTCAAATGGCTCTAAGCTCTATGGGACTTAACATCTGAGGTCACCAGTCCCCTAGACTTAGAACTAATTAAACCTAACTAACCTACGGACATCACACACATCCATGCCCGAGGCAGGATTCGAACCTGCGACCGTTGCGGTCGCGCGGTTCCGGACTGAAGCGTCTAGAACCGCTCGGCCACAGCGGTCGGCCCGTGGCAGGTCTGTGTACTTAATTTCGCACCTTGTAAGTGCTGGACTTATCTGCTTATTAAATTACACTATCCACTGATTCATTATGAATAGGACAGAAAGACGCAGCCGGATTCTTTGTCATATACCGAGAGCATTACGATAAACATTCTAGACTTACTTAGGAATACATGTGTTGATATGTTCGAAAGAACAGACACCTCGTATAAGTATAATTAAGGCCAATGGTCTCTTCCGTGGGGATGCACACCAGGCTCGAACCCTTACAGGAATCGGCGAAATGTCGCGAATAATGTGGATAATGGGCAAGGGGCACTACACAAGCGGTGTGTGGATGAGTTAAGAATTTGCGTCTGATGGCAGGCGTGCCAGGACAGTCCGTGCAGTTGAGACCATCACAGTGTCCAGATGGCGCAGTGGTCAGCGCATCTGCTGCATCCCACACGACACCCGAGTTCGAATCCCAGTTAGGAAAAAATTTTCAACCTTACCCGATTGAGTTAAGTCAATGCCCACTCGCAGGCAATATTTGTAATTCCTTTGTATCATTTACGAATGTTAGCTTCATTCGGAACTCGATATCTCTGTGTCGAGCTCCGTGAAGTGGAGCAGTGGCGATGTGTCCGTAGTTTTATATATAGTGCACGCATAGGTAACGGATCTTGTCGGTTACTAACGCATCGCGGTCGCCCGTAAACCCGCTCCTTTCGCCAACTTCCTAAATCACTGTAATATACCGAGAAGTCTCAGGAGATCCATACAACAATACAGAAGTTGAGCAGTGAACATTTTTCCAGAAACAGTTCCACATTTCTTTAAAAAAAGAAGAAGAAACAGGGAAGAGGAGAATGCGCCGCGTGAGGTAGCCACACTGTCTGAGGCTCATTCAACGGTTCGGGCGACTTCCCCCGTCGGAGGTTCGATTGCTCCTTCAGGCATAGGCGTGTGTACTGTCCTTAGCGTAAGTTAGATTAGGTACTGTGTAAGCCTGGGGACCGATGACCTCAGCAGCTTGGTCCCTCAGGAATTTATCACAAATCTCCCAGAGACTGTCGTAGCATAAATGACGTATATGTAGACAAGTTAATTATGTAAACAACTGTGTTGCATATGTGCAGTTTAGATATTTAGAAAACTCACATCTGTAATAAGACTTGACAGAACATTGCCCCTTCTGAATCTTTGTGATCCCCAATTTCAACCTTATTGCTGTGAATAAAGCGCCTAGTTAGCAGAACCTGATTCAGAACTTCGCTGCATTCTCAAAGAAACTGAAGTTTTTACTGTTATCATTAGCAATATTTCTCTCGCTATATTCCAGATGTCCTCGTCCGATGCAGTAGCTGTCTACATTGTGAATACTTTCCTAGCATTTGTCATTCCTGCACATTTCTGGCCTTTTTTTCTAATCTGTTCTGATAACTTAATAGCATTAATTCTCGCACTCTAGCGGATGAGTTATTGCCTTCTCCAGGTTTCTGGGCCTCTGTGAAGTAGTTCAGTACGGTACAAATTCCTAAAACTGCATAGGATCGAGCGGACTATGAATGTTTGCTTAAAATGTGCGCTATTTTCTTTCGTCTTTTGTAATTTCCATGCGTTTCTGTTAATAGTAGTTACTCCTGTGCGTCAGAAATATTGAATTATGAGAAATATAATAAGCACAACATTAACAGGGCTGATGCTTGTGTAATACCTATCACCACCACCACAACCACCACAACCACCACCACCACCACCACCACCACCACCACCACCACCACCACTTCAGAGTCTTGCTTTCTGTGTAATGATTTACTAACTTCCAGCATTCTGGAATAGCTGTGGGTCAGCAATTGCTGTTAATTAGAATTGAGGCAAGAGCCTCAATCACCGTTTCGAAAAATAGTCTGTATATGTAGGCTACATAAACCCTTTCTGATATTCACACTTGTTTAAATCTCCGGTCTTATCGGGGGGAGGGAGGAAGGAAGGGAGGAAGGAAGGGAGGAAGGAAAAGAAGGGGAGGGGAAGAAGGGGGAGAGAGAGAGAGAGAGAGAGAGAGAGAGAGAGAGAGAGAGAGAGAGAGAGAGAGAGAGAGGGGGGGGGGGGGGGAGGGGGGGGGTAATAGAATAACGCTACCGTTACCTGACGGTGATTGAGGCTCCTGTCTCAAAGCTGCACCAGCTCTATGGGCTTCTGCAAAAAGTCTTCTACCTTTCTGCCGAGGTCTGCAATTCATTTTAAGTGAGTCATTGCAACAGTTTCTTCATATCCGGAAATAAACGTGGACGTCCTACATCGCAGAGAGCGCTGTGATGGCCACATGCCCCTCCTATTCGCATCCTCATCTAAGGATGACATGGCGGTCGGATGGTACCAAGGGGCCACTTGTGGTCTGATGACGGAGTGCTTCTTACACGGCAAAGTCTCGACTATAGGAAGGGACGGTCCATCGCCTTCTGTTTCAATTGTCGAAGATGTTCACGACGCAACAAAAAAAATGGTTCAAATGGCTCTGAGCACTATGGGACTCAACTGCTGTGGTCATCAGTCCCCTCGAACCGCGAGACCACCGCAGCCGACCATGACGCAACACGCCGTCGGTCATATTCGCGCAGCTGAACGTCACGTGACCACGTGCCCGCTTCCTTCGTTTGAACGCATCTGCGTAGCATAGCTCACAATACCTCACAGCATGCGGTCGCATTGATTGTTGTCCTGTGACTTCCTCAAATGAGCGACTACAGGGTGCTGTGAGGCAGATGTTCGACAGACTTCGTCTACAGAGGGAATGAGAAAGTCAGAAAAGTTTGTAACACAACGCTATAGACATCTTAAATTGCGCAGTAAGCAGTAATACTGCAGTGACTGAAGGGTGCCATACTGAATCCTACAGACAATACTTGATATCTCAAAGTGACTTCATCCGTTCCTCCTCCAGTGGCACGCCACTTAGTTGAAATCGTTGCTACTCAGTGGTTTCCTATTTATTTTGTTTCCCGGAGCTCTTTTTTTTCGCGTCGCTTTAAATCAAAACATGGGTCCATGTAACTTTATGTGCGCTGATGATGCAGCTCTGGTAGTTTTAAAATAAAATAATAAACACGTAATAGGCATCTCAGAGAGATTCATCCATACTTTAACTTACGTACTGAAACTAAAAGTCTACCTTGTCGCCAGTAGTAAGTACTCTAAGTGATTCCCAGCCGGGATCTTCCTGGTGCAGCTAGCTGTGTGCGAACCCTCTCGATTGTTCATTACGCATTGTGCGTCGAAATGGCGACAGCAAAGCAATAAATGAGTTTTTACGCCAACAAGCGCAATTCGGTTACAACTACGCGACGTGATTTTCGTCGGATGTTCGGCTGTGCACGTCCTACAGCCCTAATGGGAGAATCTCACATTGTATCATTGGCCTCCCATTCCAAAAACAACGCACAGAAACAGCAGTGAATGTAGTACCGTCATACATGCTCTGGAACTATGGGACAAGTTGATCTATCGTCTGGATGTCTGACGTGCATTCGGTGGAGGCCGCGTTCAACATTTGTGGAAGGTAAAACGAAGTCTTTAATCCTACAAGTAAATGTAAAGAGCTTCCCAAGCTTGTATCTGCAAGAATATGAAAAATATCTACATCACTAAAGCACTATCCCGGAGCATTTTTACAAGTTGTAGGCTCCGAATCTAACGGCTTGAATTGGGCAACAAAAGTTTGACTTTCAGTATTTCGTGAAATTATTGATCGAGTTTAAAATTCTGTCATAATCTGCTTATTAAGAACCGTAATCCTATGTTAAAAGTTCATTACAATAAGATAAGTATTACAGTTGGAAATTGTGTGCTTGTACTGAGGCAGCGTACCTGAAGGCGCGCGAACACCCGAATTATCTTCACTCAGTATCTGAGAACGAAAGCACTTAGCGGCTTCCAACTTACTTTAGACATAATTTCAAACCTTTATGAATTTTTTTTTTTTTTTTTTTTTTTTTTTTTTTTTTTTTTTTGCTGATAAATGGTTCAAATAGCTCTGAGCACTATCGGGCTTAACATCTGAGGTCATTAGTCCTCTAGAACTTAGAACTACTAAAACGTAATCAAGTTAAGGACATCACACACATCCATGCCCGCATCTCGTGGTCGCGCGGTAGCGTTCTCACTTCCCGCGCCTGGGTTCCCGGTTTCGATTCCCGGCGGGGTCAGGGATTTTCTCTGCCCCGTGCTGGCTGGGTGTTGTGTGTTGTCCTTAGGTTAGTTAGGTTTAAGTAGTTCTACGTTCTAGGGGACTGATGACCATAGATGTTACGTCCCATAGTGCTCAGAGCCATTTGAACACACATCCATGCCAGATACATGATTCGAACCTGCGAACGCAGCAGCAGCGCGGTTCCGGACTGAAGCACCTAGAACCGCTCGGCTATAAAGGTCGGCTTTTGCTGATATTCTCCAGAAAAAGACGATACTAAAGAACTTTATTGCTTACTACATTTTCGCTATTCGTACAGTCAAACTCCAGCACCAGGCGTGACGTTTTTGTTTTTTAATTCTTTATTACAGGCTCTATTCGACACAGAGTTTGCAGACAGTATCCACATATATGACTGAATGTACCTTCAAAACTGTATCTTTGTACGAAGCATAGTTCACGGGATGTGACATCATGAACACTGAGATTCGCGAAAAAGTAGTTTTTGCTTCAAATCGAGAGCAAACTACCTAGACTATATTCATCCAGTGTTTCATAACTTAACGACTTCCAACAAACTATAAGCATAATTTCAAAATATTTCTGAACTTTTTCTCGCTTACATGCTTAAAACCAAAATATTTAACACATTTACCCGTTTGTCATCAGACGTTTGAAGCTGTTTATATAGATGGGCCTTCGATTCTTTTAAGGATCGGTGGTTTACTGGTAGGCTTATAAAATAAACTGCATACAGCGGATCACGAAGTAATTCAATGTATTTCTATCCTTCCTCTTTGTATCCGTTACTATTGCAGATGGTGTTTAGCACTGGAGTTTTTTTCGCAGTGCCTCAACTCAACAAGGCGCACAGCTTTGGAACCGATTTATGCGAGTTTTTTTATGCATTCAACACAGTTCTGCAAACAAATACATGTTGAAAGCAAGGAATGTTGACGTCGGGTGAACATTGCTTTTTCTCCTTCTACAGCTAGTTGTTTTCTGCTACCTTGTACTCGTCCTTGTTCATTGTAGGTATGCATATTTAGATTTCGTATCTATGTGAGAGCCCAGCTACCGTTTAAGATGCAGTCCACAACGCACCAATACGGAAGAAGGCTCGGCAGTTTCACAAGCCATCAGTCACGAAGAACGGAGGGGAAAGTTGTCCGTTTATGTTCTCCAGGCGTCACGTCTGACCTAGATCGGCGGCAACAGCGCACTTACTGTCAACTTTACATGGACTTCGTACCAACAGCAAGAAAGCGCTTCAGAATTGCACCGTCCCAGCAGAAAAACGGACAGCGAGACTGTTATGGTTTTTCTACCAACAAGATATGCTGCGTCGCTTACTCGTGCGTTAGCTCAACTGCAGCACCGCGCTCTGATGTCTTCCAACTCTTGACTTGACGAAAGATATCTTGCGAACCATGGATGAAAGGTATCAGACAGATGCCATATTCCTTGACTTCTGGAAAGCGTTTGACTCGGTGCCCCACTGCAGACTCCTAACTAAGGTACGAGCATATGGGATTGGTCCCCATATATGTGAGTGGCTGGAAGACTTATTAAGTAATAGAACCCAGTACGTTGTCCTCGATGGTGAGTGTTCGTCGGAAGTGAAGGTATCATCTGGAGTGCCCCAGGAAAGTGTGGTAGGTCCGCTGTTGTTTTCTATCTTGTAAGAGGTCCATAATTAAAGAATTTGTTGCTAGCGCACTCGAGCTGATGTAATTTCGATGTATTGCTCACGCACTGCCTGCGATATGTAAGCTAGAAGAAAATCTGAGACCAAAGAGCAGTATTGACTGCAGTAAGAACTGTGTGTTAGTAGCAGTAAGTTGTTGCTAGCGAGCAGTCTGATGTATCGTGTTAGCTGGGCCGGTCGTGTGCAGCAATTGCGGAGCCTGAGCGTTGTAGGATAAGGTAAAAGCAGCCTCGCGCATATGTAGTATTGTTAGATCAAGTCCCATGTAAATGTTTTTTTAAAAAATCTGTTAATAATAATCTTTCTCATTAAAAGTAACTTTTGACATTCATCTCAATTTAAAGAATTCACTAATTTCTCCAATCCTTGGCCATCCCGATTATTGAAAAGAAAAATCAGTTCTTTCCTTTTATATAAGACAAATCTATCGGCCAGCATTGCACTTAGCTGCGCCAGGAAAATTTCTTTTAGGAGCAGATATATACGCGTTATCCGGCGATCTAATTAAGGTAAGATTTTTCAGTTTATTCAGAATGATGTATCAGGGCCATGACGCAGCACTGCTGACGTCCAAAATTTACCAGGTTAAATTGACTGTCAATTATTGAAAGGTTATAAGTGACCCACATTTTTTTTATTGATACGTTACGCAATTTTCCTGTTGGTAGGTTATACTGAAAGTGAACGACATAATTATATTTTTTTACTGTTGAGAGGTTTAGGAATTTTTCTGTTTTGAGGTTACACTACATGAGAATATTATTCATATTATTTTATTTTGTTGGGAAGTTACACTTGGTATTTTGTGGGGAGGTTACGATTTACATAAATGATCCTTTGGATAGGGTGGATAGCAATGTGCGGCTGTTTGCTGATGATGCTGTGGTGTACGGGAAAGTGCCGTCGTTGAGTGAATGTAGGAGGATACAAGATGACTTTAACAGTATTTGTCATGGGTCAAAGAATGGCAGCTAACTCTAAATATAGATGAATGTAAATTAATGCAGATGAATAGGAAAAAGAATCTTGTAACGTTTGAATACTCCATTAGTAGTGTAGCGCTTGACACAGTCACGTCGATTAAATATTTGGGCGTAACATTGCAGAGCGATCTGAAGTGGGACAAGCATGTAATGGCAGTTGTGGGGAAGACGGATAGTTGTCTTCTGTTCGTTGGTATAATTTTGGGAAGGTGTGGTTCATCTGTGAAGGAGACCGCTTATAAAACACTAATACGACCTATTCTTGAGTACTGATCGAGCGTTTGGGATCACTATCAGGTCGGATTGAGGGAGGACATAGAAGCAATTCAGAGGCGGGCTGCTAGATTTGTTACTGGTAGGTTTGATCATCACGCGAGTGTTACGGAAATGCCTCAGGAACTAGGGTGGGAGTCTCCAGAGCAAAGGAGGCGTTCTTTTCGAATCGCTACTGAGGAAATTTAGAGAACCAGCATTTAAGGCTGACTGCAGTACAATTTTACAGCCGCCAACTTATATTTCGCGAAAAGACCACAAAGATAAGAGAGATTAGGGCTCGTAAATAGGTATATAGGCAGTCATTTTTCCCTCGTTCTGTTTGGGAGTGGAACAGAGAGAGAAGACGCTAGTTGTGGTACGAGGTACCCTCCGCCACGCACCGTATGGTGGATTGCCGAATATGTATGTAGATGTAGATGAGTAGACAGTTCTCCTTGTTTTCTCTTACTTCCTTTACAGTAACAGTTGTGTTTAATGGTTATACTAGCACATTCTTTCGTCCAAAGATCTTCAGGAGCCTCTTAGACTCACTCACTCACTCACTCACTCACTCACTCCCCTACCTATGACGCAGAAGGACCCGGGCATGCGACAAAACAAATTTGTTTGATATAGAGAATCTGGTTACTATTATATCAGCATGCTCTTCAAACGATTGACCAGTATTACGATCTTGTGGCATAGACTTTTTCTACTGCTGTATTTCATGACTGACGGATAAAAACAGGCGTGAAGGAAGTAATCAGAGATGATAAATACAACAGTGCGTGCAACAATCAGAATCTCCGCGGGAACAGGAAGACTGTCATGCACGGGGCACTATTTCCCTAAAGACCTGTGTACGTCCTGCCGTGAGCGAGTGACTACGACGATCTTCTGATGTAACCTCACAGGACCATCGAAATGATTTAGCATAGCAAGTGTACATGTGAACAAGCACGTCTTTTCCATTATTTAGCGATCTATTTTGAAAGTTCTCGCGCCGTTTTCATCTAAAACGGACGATGTACATGGTTTAACGATTGTCGCTACTTTTTTGTCTTTCCCAGAAATGCAATCCACTATCACTTGTGCTGAATAGTGCCATCTGTCTCTGTATACAGAGGTGAAGTCACTAAACCGAGATTTTTTTTTTTTTTTTTTTTTTTTTTTTTTTTGACGACGCACTGAAGATAACATAGTTTCCAAGCTTAAAGGCCTCACCTAAATTTTATTCCGTACGAAGTTTTTGCATTCAATTGCACTGGCCGATTGAATCCCGCTACGGAAATCTGAGCTCGTTCTGGTTTGGAGTAGTGCTTCAGAGCTGTAACCTAGTCGTGCAGTTCTAAACTCCCCTGCAGGAGATTCTGGGTTGGGTGTTGAGCAGGAAATAATAATAGGAAGAAGAAGATGAAGAAGAGAAATAAAGCATACAAATTCGTGCGTTTCCCATTTTCATTTATGGTTGTAGCTACCATCACAAATACCAATTGGAACCTTAGGTAATTTCCTACTTAGTCTTTTCGTTCACTTACTGTCTTTCCTTCCTGCCAACTAATTACCTTCGAAAATATTCCCTACGGCTTTCAATATGTCACTGACGGTAACTGTTCTTCTGGGGTGTCAGGAAGTGATGGAAACGTTGGTAACGCTTTGTGAGATATGTCTGAGTTACGTTCAGTAATTAGTGGTTTCCCTGCAGTGGCAGTGGTCTCTTTCTTTCCATTCGTTACTGTCACAGTTCTTTGTGCTCTGCTGGTGCCTGCCACATTTCCCATTTAACGCATCGTGGAACAATGGAGAGAGTCTTTCAGAGCGACAAGCTGGATGTTCCAGTATATGCGCAGATTTTATGCCGGAAACGCGATTCAGTGTTTGAAAGGAAGTTACGTAAAGCGCTTCGGTTGAAAAAAAAAAAGTGTTATGGAGGAAGGTTACGAGAATGAATACGACGAGCAAATGTAGACCAACAGAGCATAAATGCAACTCGTGTTGGATACAGCGGTCGGTCATGAAGCTTCGAAACAAAAGACGCACCTCGTTTGCATTGTATCCACAGAGCAGCAGCCACAGGTAAAACTGGAATGTGGAGAGGGATAGTCGAACCACGAAAAATAAAATAACGCCGCAAACTGCGATTAACTCGTACCCTCTAGCCTACATTAGAACACGGATGGAGACATCCATAGAACCGTACCAATAGCTGTAGTAAATGCAGATAACAGATCAAAAATGAAATGTATTCTAAACTGCGTACTAAAGACTAAGTTAGCTAGCGGGCACAGGGGCTTAGTGCTGTGTGTGTTTTCGTGCCAGTTACCGCTGCGGGAACACTCTGAACATGCAGTTTTGAAATCGAGGAACTTTCTGTACAGTGCGCAACGTAGGATTAATAAAATTGCGATGAATTTACGAAAATTTCCAAAATTTTTGATAAATTGTATTTATTATCTTGGTGAAACTATGCAAAGGAAGACTGAGTTCTTGTATCAAGGTACAGACGAATGAGATTAAAATGTCCACTTCCTGAACAATTTCCATCTAACGCAATCAGTAATTTAAAGAGGGCGTATTATTTTCACAATGAATAGCGGTGGCTGATGCACCGCTGAGAAGGCTGACCAGATTTCAGAGAAAAAAACCGAGACACTTGTGTTTACTCTTTAAACGTAACTTAATTACTACACTTCGTCAGTTGTCGTGATATTTATAAAATGATAGTAGGCTTATGACGACTGAGCAGCTGGAACACCCATAGCAAGAATGTGAAAAGGAAAATTTAGGTGCGTTACGCACAAATAAATGTTTTTCTTCAGAAATTAAAATACTGAGTTTTTTTATTGTAATAGCCTAGTTATATTTTCTGCAATGTTTACTCAATACCTAGGTGCTTAGGTACTATCTGATAATCCCAACAACTACGTAATGTACGAGGGTCAGTCAAAAAGTAATGCCTCCTATTTTTTTTTCTACGTT
This sequence comes from Schistocerca gregaria, assembly GCF_023897955.1. Taxonomy (NCBI): domain Eukaryota; kingdom Metazoa; phylum Arthropoda; class Insecta; order Orthoptera; family Acrididae; genus Schistocerca; species Schistocerca gregaria. Next base: position 146,742,832 of record NC_064925.1, read on the forward strand.
TAATTGTCAGGAAATTTAAATGCAATTACATAGGTTGAAAACCACAACATTGAGGATCATTTTGTCATTTTTCAATGTAATCTCCGCCCATCTCTACAGTTTTGGTCCATCTTTGAACAAGGGCATGTATCCCAGCACGGTAAAAATCACAGCTCTGCTTCCTAAGCCATTGACGCACGGATGTTTTGACGGCATCCTCATCTTCAAAATGAATCCCACGATGAGCTTCTTTTAGTGGCCCGAACAGATGGAAGTCTGATGGTGCCAGGTCAGGGCTGTATGGGGGATGAGGCAAAACTTCCCATCCAATTTTGACAATCTCGTCAGAGGTGTGACGACTGGTGTGTGGTCTTGCATTGTCATGCAAAAGAAGAACATCTGCCATTGATTTTGTTGGGCGAACTCGCTGAAGCCGTGCTTTAAGTTTTTTGAGGGTTGTGACGTATTGAACAGAATTTTTTGTGCATCCCTGCCCCAAAAAATCAACCAGAATCACACCCTCTGTATCCCAGAAAACTGTTGCCATAACTTTCCCTGCCGATCGCACAGTTTTGAATTTTTTCTTCCTCGGCGAGCTTGTGTGACGCCACTCCATTGACTGCCTCTTTGATTCGGGTTCAAAAAAATGCACCCATGTTTCGTCCCCGGTCACAATTTTTTTCAGAAACTCATCTCCCTCCAAACGGAAGCGCTGCAAGTGTTGGGAGGCTATTGTTTTCCTTGCCTCTTTATTCTGATCGGTTAACATTCTTGGAACCCACCGTGCACAAACTTTTGAGTACCCCAATTGTTTAATAATCGTGATCACACTGCCTTTACTAAGAGAAATAATGCGACACACTTCATCTGCAGTCACCCGACGGTCACCACGAATGATGTCATCAACTTTCTGAATGTTGTGTGGAGTCACTGCACTCACCGGCCTGCCGCTCCGCTTTTCGTCAGTCAACGGTGTTTGCCCTTCAGCTTCCTTACAACGACGAACCCATCGTCTAACAGTGCTGACATCCACTGTCACAACACCATACACCTTCTTCAGTCTTTCATGAATGCGTATGGGCGTTTCACCTTCTGCATTCAAGAATTCAATCACACAACGCTGTCTCAAACGAACATCGATGTCGGCCATCTTACAAACTTCTGCTGTGCTGCCACCTGTTGACACAGAAAGTTACTACTGCAGTGGATTGCAGAAGAAGGTTTGAGGAATGGCGCCAAATTCAAATTTTTCACTTAACTTAATTTTTTTAAGTAGAAAAAAAATGGGAGGCATTACTTTTTGACCGACCCTCGTAACTAATCAGTAATAAGATACAAATTATACGTTTAAAATTCAAGTTTCCTGACTGTTTAGAGCAAGCATGTATACACCACAATTTTCTCTGCCTCGTGATGACTGGGTGTTGTGTGATGTCCTTAGGTTAGTTAGGTTTAAGTAGTTCTAGGGGACTGCTGACGTAGATGTTAAGTCCCATAGTGCTCAGAGCCATGTATACACCACAAACAATATTCAATAATAGCTGCTAACAATATTCACAGTCTTCAGGAAATTAACTTCTTAATGGCTGCAATCCTGTTAGGAGAAATGCTGTAAGTTACGTGATGCTCCTTTATACGTCCTTTGGTTTACTTTTTGCTTGTCGTGAGGTACATAAAGGGAAGATCAGTAAGTTAGAGGCAGGTGTACGTAGACCTGCCTTTGTTTTCTATATATCTTTTTCTCTTGCTTTCGTCATAAGACTAATAAAACGAAATGTTTCTATAACGTTCTACTTGTAGGGAACTTGTTTTTCACAAATATTTAATTAAATAAAAATATTATTGCACCCATTTTGTTTCTCGACTAACATGTGGGACAATTATGCGTCCCCAGTAATTTACTCGGACACAGGACATTTATTTGCAAAAACAGACAATGTCTTATGGGATGACAGCAATCAGTGATTTTATAATGTTACTTAAAAACCGTCTTGATTGCAATCTTTTTTATTCATATCACCGGCTTCGGTTCATTCAGAACCATCTTCAGATCTGATATTTCAGTTACAGGAGTAACCCGTCCAAATCCAGCAATTTTCACATGCCACGTCACATATATCAGATCTGAAGATGGTTCTGAATGAACCGAAACCGGTCATATAAATAAAATTTGCAATCAAGACTGTTTTTAAGTAACATTACAGGGCATTTAAGTGAAAACTGGGAGTATTCCGGCAAAACGGGGGACGTCTGATAAGCCTAATATTGAGCCATAATAAATGAAAAGTCAAAGAAACTGGTACACCTGCCTAATATCGTGCAGGGGCCCCACGAACAAGCAGAGGCGCCGCAACACGACGTGCCATGAACTCGACTAATGTCCGAAGTAATGCTGGAGGGAACTGACACCATGAATCCTGGAGGGCTGTCCATAAACCAGTAGGCGTACGAGGGGGTGGACATCTCTTGTGAACAGCACGCTGCAAAGCATCCCAGATATTGGGAAGTCTGGTGACCAGCAGAAGTGTTTAAAGTCAGAAGAGTGGTCCTGGAGCAACACTGTAGCAATTATGGACGTGTGGGATGTCCACTTCAACTGTACACGCCCCACACCATTACAGAGCCTCCACCAGCTTGAACAGTGCCCTGCTGACAGGCAGGGTCCATAGATTCATGGGGTTTTCTCCACACCCGTACAATTCCAGCCGCTCGATATAATTTGAAACGAGACTCGCCATGCCACGCAACATGTTTCCAGTCATCAACAGTCCAATGTCTGTGCTGACGTGCCCAGGCGAGGTATAAAGCTTTGTTTCGTGCAGTCATCAAGGGTACAAGAGTGGGACTTCGGCGTTGGAAGCCCATGTTCCGTTGAACGGTTCGCACTCTCACACTTGTTGATGGCCCAGCATTGAAGTCTGCAGCAACTTGCGCTAGGGTTGCATTTCTATCAAGTTGAACGAGCCTCTTCAGTCGTCCCGTTCTTGGAGGATCCTTTCCTGGCCGCACTGAAGTCGGAGATTTTATGTTTTACCGGATTGGATTCCTGATATTCACGTTACACTCGTGAAATGGTCATACGGGAAAATCTCCAATCCATCGGTACCTCGGATATGCTGTGTCCCATCGCTCGTGCGCCGACTATACACCACGTTCAAACTCACTTATATCTTGATAATCTGCCATTGTCGCAGCAGTAACCGATCTAACAATTGCGCCAGACACGTGTCTCATGTAGGCGTTGCCGACCACAGCGTCGTATTCTGCCTGTTTACGTATATCTTTATTTGAATACGCACACCTATAGGAGTTTCTTTGGCGCTTCAGTGTATTACGTGCCGTATGGAGCGACACGGTTGTTTTGCAGGCCTGCAGAGTGAGAAGGGTGTTGCTCTGGAGCCGGCGGTGGCGGGGGTTGCCGCAGACGCCGCCGTGCTGCGCGCCGGTGGCAAGTAAGAACGTCGGTGAAGTCTGTTGTGCACGGAGACGAAAGTGCGAGTTCTGCACATGCCAAGCCTGGACTGAATGTACGCCGCGTTACGCCGTCGGCACACGGACGGTGCTGTCGAACGTCAACCTCAAGGGGAGACGGTGGCACTCTTGCACTGATATTTTTGTAAATCCGTGTCTCTGCCATTTTTTGTTCAATCTCATTGAAATTTTGCACACTTATGTATAGAGATCTAATATGATTTTTTGACAAAATTCAGAATTTTTAATAACAATCTAATGCAGTGAGAGAATTTTGAATTTTTTTATTGCATTATTATTTTAAGGTACACTTTTTCATAATTTCGAAGCAAATTTGGCAAATTTTTTTAATGGTAAAATAATCTACACTAATAGGTGTACAATTAAGTGCATTAACTTTTGGTAAATAAATGCTATTATTTTCTGTGATATTTTGGATTTGAACATTTTTTACAAGCAAACTTTTCAATACATTATCGACCACAAAACTGTGTATAATATCTCGATTAAAATTTTATTCCACTTAAATATTGCTTGAAAGTAAAAGAATAGGTGTGCCAAATTCAATTGCAATCCTTCCAGTAGTTTCTGATATATGTTTTCGTAAAAGCAGAAAACCGTAAGTTGCAGAGAAATCATTTTAAAGTATGTAAAAAAAAAAATCTATCATACCTTAGCTAAAACTGCCCATATCCATATTCCATTTCTTCCTCATCATCTGCTATAGCTCTCTGTTGCTTTGCCTAGGAATTATTTGTATCTTCTGGACTGAAGTCTCCGCCTTCGCGATTCTTTGCTTATCGATAATTTGCAGTATCTGCTCAGTGAAGACTCCACGTGTAAAGCCCAACTTGCTGAGGATATGAAGTCTTGCCACATTCCCATCATTGAACACTGCTGCAGCTTCCAAAGCAAAATCTTCACCACCAAATTGGAAACAAACACAGTGTTTGGACATCTTTTCCAAATAAGAGCATTGAAACTTTCATTTGGGTTCTGTGTTTTCCCAGGCAGACATTTTTCTGTCAGTTCTGGTGAAGCCAGTGCTCTAAAAGTTGGTTTAATGGCCATTGAAACCTCATAAGGAAGGTTATTTTTATGGGTGTAAGCTTCCCCACTTTTTTCAAAAATTTGCACCATTCATTAGAACAGAGGCCATGTTGAGATTTAGTGTCTGTCGACAAGGAATGAAACCAAATGGTCCATACTGCTTTCCTCATACTGTCCAAGCTTGTGAGGTTACTTCTAAATGAAGCACCATAATAGACTTGTAAGCTGTCAATTCTCTTCTATGTTAATCTGTTTTTACGTCCCAGTGGCTTCCATCCTCTACTAGCTTGCCTTTATTGTCTGCAACAAGTCTTCGGAGTCGTCCACCCATCCTCTTCTGAATATGGCCTAAGCACTCCAGATTCTCAATAGTGCAATCTTTTCCATAGGGCTGACTTTCAACTACATTCTTGAAAGCACTAGAGTCTCCATCCCCTGAATACTATACATATCTTACTCCATACTTTTGCAAAGATCTATGGAACATGAATTTCATACCTGCAACTTCCATCTGGAAGCTTGCATAATTTCTGCTACAAACAGCTTTATGGGCTTCTTGCCATTCTGTTTCTTTAACTGCATCAATATATTTCTTGTGCAAGGAACATGCAGAACAATATTTAGACATCACCTTGCCAGTGTCGACACTAATGATTGTTGAATCTCCAGCAGCGAAGTATGTCCCCTCTTCATCCAGGAACTGTCACAGGAAACTGCTATATCACTGCTATTAGCTGCTTCACAGTTTTTCTTGAATTGTCCCCAGGACTGCCATTTTCATGCTCTCTTCACTTACTTCTGTAATTGCATTGAGAAGAGCAGTATTCATTGCAGAAAATTTTAGGGGAGGACCAGGCATGTTCATAATACCAAATAAAAGGTTTCCACCATCTCTTCCAATCCCTATACATCTTAGTCCATAAGCAAATCTCATATTGTCTTCATAGATTCTATTACTGACCTTTGATGTCTTGAATGGTCTGTCAGCATCACAGTTTTGACACAAAATGTGCAATGTGGAAACCAAACCTTCTCTCTTTCCATCATCAACCAAATCCACACATCCTCCACAAACAGAACACTTGCTGCCTTTTCTAAGTGCTCTGCCACCATTTCCAGATCCACAGATCTGAAACATGTATTTCTGTCATGATTTGTTTCTTCTGACACAATCCCTGTCCCAGGTTTTGTTCTAGATGCACTTGGAGACAAGTTAATGTTTGTATCTGCAGGCTCGACCCTAACCTCAATGTCAGTTTTGCGCTTTATATTGGAAATATGGGACTTACTATATTTTTAAATACTTTACCAGGCCTAGGCACTGTAAAAAGGATCAACAGGTTCAACCTTACACGAAGAATGGCACAACAAATCAAGTGTCACTAGAATTCCACTGAACAGCACAAAACTTGTTTACAACACTCCACAGCCTTCTATACAACACTGACTGAACCAGAAAATGTCTCCACAGCCTTCTTTACAACACTGCTGTTATGTATACAGAGAACCACAGCCTTCTAAAGCTATATTTTCTAGGTTCACAGGCCAAATTCTGCAATAATTTTTTTTCTGCCATTTGATACATTGGCGCATTACACTGCTTATGGGTTTAATTTTTTTACGCCATTTGTAGTTCTAATTTCAAGGAAAAAATTTGGGACAATAATCTCAATTATATTTACTATCAAACTGTTGTTGTTGTGGTCTTCAGTCCTGAGACTGGTTTGATGCAGCTACTCTATCCTGTGCAAGCTCCTTCATCTCCCAGTACCTAGTGCAGCCTACATACTTCTGAATCTGCTTAGTGTATCCATCTCTTGGTCTCCCTCTACGATTTTTACCCTTAAATGCTAAATCTGTGATCCCTTGATGCCTCAGAACATGTCCTACCAACCGATTCCTTCTTATAGTCAAGTTGTACCACAAACTTCTCTTCTTCGCAATCCTATTCGTTACCTCCTCATTAGTTATGTGATCTACCTGTCTAATCTTCAGCATTCTTCTGTAGCACCACATTTCGAAAGCGTCTATTCTCTTCTTGTCCAAACTATTTATCGTCCATGTTTCACTTCCATACATGGTTGTACACCATACAAATACTTTCAGAAACGACTTCCTGACACTTTAATCTATGCTCGATGTTAACAAATTTCTCTTCTTCAGAAACGCTTTCCTTGCCATTGTCAGTCTACATTTTATATCCTCTCTACTTCGACCATCATCAGTTATTTTGCCCCCCAGTTATTTTGCTCCTCGTTTTGCTTTTGTTGATGTTAATCTTATATCCTCCTTTCAAGACACTGTCCATTCCATTCAGCTGCTCTTCCACGTCCTTTGCTGTCTCTGACAGAATTACAATGTCATCGGCGAACCTCAAAGATTTTATTTCTTCTCCATAGATTTTAATACCTACTCCGAATTTTTCTTGTGTTTCCTTTACTGCTTGCTCAATATACAGATTGAACAACATCGGGGAGAGGCTACAACCCTGTCTCACTCCCTTCCCAACCACTGCTTCCCTTTCATGTCCCTCAATTCTTATAACTGCCATCTGGTTTCTGTACAAATTGTAAATAGCCTTTCGCTCCCTGTATTTTACCCCTGCCAATTTTAGAATTTGAGAGAGAGTATTCCCGTCAACAATGTCAAAGGCTTTCTCTAAGTCTACAAATGCTAGAAACGTAGGTTTGCCTTTCCTTAATTTATTTTCTAAGGTAAGTCGGAGGGTCAGTATTGCCTCACGTGTTCCAATATTTCTACGGAATCCAAACTGATCTTCCCCAAGGTCGGCCTCTACCAGTTTTTCCATTCGTCTGTAAAGAATTCGCGTTAGTATTTTGCAGCTGTGGCTTATTAAACTGATTGTTCGGTAATTTAAAGATCTGTCAACACCTGCTTTCTTTGGGATTGGAATTATTATATTCTTCTTGATGTTTGAGGGTATTTCGCCTGTCTCATACATCATGCTCACCAGATGGTAGAGTTTTGTCAGGACTGGCTCTCCCAAGGCCTTCAGTAGTTCTAATGGAATGTTGTCTACTCCTGTGGCCTTGTTTCGACTTAGGTCTTTCAGTGCTCTGTCAAACTCTTCACGCAGTATCATATCTCCTATTTCATCTTCATCTACCTCCTGTTCCATTTCCATAATATTGTCCTCAAGTACATCGCCCTTGTATCGACCCTGTATATACTGCTTCCACCTTCCTGCTTTCCCTTCTTTGCTTAGAACTGAGTTCCCATCCGAGCTCTTGATATTCATACAAGTGGTTCTCTTTTCTCCAAAGGTATCGTTAATTTTCCCGTAGGCAGTATCTATCTTACCTTTAGTGAGATAAGCCTCTACATCCTTACATTTATCCTCTAGCCATACCTGCTTAGCCATTTTGCACTTCCTGTCGATCTCATTTTTTAGACGTTTATATTCCTTTTTGCTTGCTTCATTTACTGCATTTTTATATTTTCTCCTTTCGTCAATTAAATTCAGTATTTCTTCTGTCTCCCAAGTATTTCTACTAGCCCTCGTCTTTTCACCTACTTGATCCTCTGCTGCCTTCACTACTTCATCCCTAAAAGCTACCCATTCTTCTTCTTCTGTATTTCATTCCCCCATTCTTGTTAATTGTTTCCTTATGCTCTCCTTGAAACTCTGTACAACCTCTGGTTTAGTCAGTTTATCCAGGTCCCATCTCCTTAAATTCCCACCTTTTTGCAGCTTCTTCAGTTTTAATCTACATTTCATAACCAATAGATTGTGGTCAGAGTCCACATCTGCCCCTGGAAATGTCTTACAATTAAAACCTGGTTCCTAAAGCTCTGTCTTATCATTAAATAATCTATCTGATACCTTTTAGTATCTCCCGGGTTCTTCCATGTATAGAACCTTCTTTCATGATTCTTGAACCAAATGTTAGCTATGATTAAGTTGTGCTCTGTGCAAAATTCCACCAGGCGGCTTCCTCTTTCATTTCTTACCCCCAATCGATATTCACCCACTACGTTTCCTTCTCTCCCTTTTCCTACTACCGAATTCCAGTCACTCATGACTATTAAATTTTCGTCTCCCTTCACTATCTGAATAATTTCTATTATTTCATCATACATTTCTTCAATTTCTTCGTCATCTGCAGAGCTAGTTGGCATATAAACTTGTACTACTGTCGTGGGCGTGGGCTTCGTGTCTATCTTGGCCACAACAATGCGTTCACTGTGCTGTTTGTAGTAGCTTACCCGCATTCCTATTGTTTTGTTCATTATTAAACCTACTCCTGCATTATCCCTATTTGATTTTGTATTTATAACCCTGTATTCACCTGACCAAAAGTCTTGTTCCTCCTGCCACCGAACTTCACTAATTCCCATTATATCTAACTTTAACCTATCCATTTCCCTTTTTAAATTTTCTAACCTACCTGACCAATTAAGGGATCCGACATTCCACGCTCCGATGTGTAGAACGCCAGTTTTCATTCTCCTGATAACGACATCCTCTTGAGTAGTCCCCGCCCGGAGATCCGAATGGGGGACTATTTTACCTCCGGAATATTTTACCCAAGGACGCCATCATCATGTATCCATTCAGTAGAGCTGCATGCCCTCGGGAAAAATTACGGCTGTAGTTTCCCCTTGCTTTCAGCCGTTCGCAGTACCAGCAGAACAAGCTCGTTTTGGTTAATGTTACAAGGCCAGATCAGTTAATCATCCAGACTGTTGCCCCTGCAACTACTGAAAAGGCTGCTGACCCCCTTCAGGAACTATATGTTTGTCTGGCCTCTCAACAGATACCCCTCCGTTGTGGTGGTACCTACGGTACGGCTATCTGTATCGCTGAGGCACGCAAGCCTCCCCATCAACGGCAATGTCTATGGTTCATGGGGGGAGGAAATATCAAATAAGCAAATAGAAATAATGTAAAATTTACAAATTATTTTTGTCACCGTCTCCCCTTAAGCGTGCTAAGAAACGATGCGACTTGTGCATACGGTGCGTGTTCTCAACGTCGTATACGCGTTAGCAGCGCTCTCCAGCGGCACTTGGCTGTATCTGCCTCGTACATCACACTGTTTACGAAATGGACGGGCGTAAAAATTCCTACTTTAGCTGTATTAAAACGCACATTTGCTCCCTTGTGGATAAGCTACTAATGTTGTTCTCTCTACATAAATAAAAACTTCGATATCCATAGATACGTTATAAGACAAAAAGGAAAGTACCATGTCCAATCAATAAGGACATCGTCTTATAAAAGTTCCATTACAAACAGCACGTTACAAATTCTTACTTGATCACTGTTCCTATTCAGCAGCAGTATCCTTACAACATTTGAAATAAGAAACTTAAAACAAGAAAGTGCAAAATATCATACGGCAAGTAGTGCAAGCCGTCTGGTGGATTAAGCCAATCGAAGTCACTCACTCCTCAGAAAGAGTACACCAACATTTACACACATTACGACGTAAAGTTAGCGCCGGCATGCTAATCGGGAACGACAGAGAAGAGAAGGCTGTGCCAATAGCGCGCTGACCGACCTCCCACCAAGACGACAACGTGACAGCAGCGGCCCCTATGTAAAGACGACATATCAGCCGCGCCCCACTGGTAGCGGCGCACTTCGCTAGCATCTTCAACTTTAGGCACTTCGTTAGCCGACGCATCGTAGTATCTTCATTAGCAATATATATGTACCAAAGAGATCAGCATTCACTGCAGTTCGGTCGACAGACTTTTGTTAAAGCGATCGCTAGGACAAAAAGTGTTACTTGTGTTTGTTTATCAAGACTGATTATTTTGTATGTCGCCCCTTTGCTTGCGACACATCTGTGTAATTGCACTTGTGGATGATAATGTATGAAGGATTACACGAATTCTTGCCAGCCGCGGTGGTCTCGCGGGTCTAGGCGCGCAGTCCGGAACCGTGCGACTGCTACGGTCGCAGGTTCGAATCCTGCCTCGGGCATGGATGTGTGTGATGTCCTTGGGTTAGTTAGGTTTAAGTAGTTCTAAGTTCTAGGGGACTAATGACCATAGCAGTTGTGTCCCATAGTGCTCAGAGCCGTTTGAACCATTTTTTTTAACACTAATTCTTAGATCAAAGTTAAGTATTTGTTCTCATAAGACTAATTATAATTAATACGAGTTGTTTGATTTTTTGTCTAGTGCATCGACTATGCAGGATTCCTGGATACAACAACATACGAGGGTGGACCCAAAAATAACCGGAATTTCTTTCTATAAAGCATATACTTTATTGTTTTCAAATACAACCTTAATCTCATTCGAAGTACTCTCCATTAGCATTAATACACTTGTCCAAACGTTCATTCCAGTGTTCGAAGCATCTTTTAAATTCGTCCTCTTTGATACATGCTAGCACTTTCATGACATTGTGTTTTACGTCTTCCACATCCGCAAAACGCTTCCCTCTGAAGTCTCTTTTAATCCTCGGGAATAGGAAGAAGTCCGGGGGTGCTAAACCCGGCGAACAGGACGCGTGGGTCAAGGTAGTCTTCTTCGTTGAGGCCGAAAATTTGCGAATGCGGAGAGCCGTGTGCGCGGGTGCGTTGTCGTGACGCAGGAACCACACACCAGAATCCCACAAAGCAATACGTTTTCGCCACAAACATCTGCGAAACCGTTTCATAACCTACAAATAGAATTGTTGGTTTACTTTCTGGTTTTCAAGGACAAATTCAGAGTGTACGATCCCTTTGATGTCAGAAAAAAGAAAAAAAAACATCTTTTTCACATTTGATTTCACTTGTCGAGCTTTTTTTGGTCGACGTGAGCCAAGGGACTTCCATTGTGATGACTGTTGTTTACTTTCTGGATCGTACCCATAACACCATGACGGATCACCTATAATGATTTTGTTGAAAAAATGTGGATCATCTTTGAACGCGTCCTTCATTTCCGAGACAGGCTTGAACGCGACGATCCCTTTGACGTCCAGTAAGAAGCTTCGTCACGGATTTGCTGCCAGTTCTTCGCATCCCCAAATCGATGGTCAAGATGCGCTGAATTGAGCTCCAGGACAACCCAGACAAGTTCTCGAGTTGGTCGATTGTCCTGCATCAACCTTCACTGATGAGATCACGGACTTTGTCATTGTTGTCTATGCTTCGAGCAGTTGAAGGTCAACAGGAACAGGGCTGATCTTCAACTACAATTTCTCCCTTTTTAAACCGAGAAAACCATTCGTACACTTGCGTTTTACTAACATCATGGCCTTTGTAGGCTGTCTGAATCATCGCAAGAGTTTCTGCTGCGTTCTTGCCAAGCAAGAAACAAAACTTCACTGCCGCACGTTGTTCGTAAGAACTAGCAATTTCCTCTTGTCTCATCTGCACTGTACGCGCACTCAAAGAACTGCCAAAGAAACCATACTTCTCACTATTGGGTGACGCCGCGTGGCAGAATGACTCAGCACAGCTCCTACTACAATCCTCTGGCGGCGCAACCTGCTACTACAAGTACACGATGTGCAGCATTACGATTCCGGGTCCTTTAGGGTCCCCCCTCGTAACATCGAATTTTATAGAATATATTTTTCTGAACTAATAGAAAGTATCGGAACCTATTGGAAAACAGGAAGCCTAGTAATAAAAAATATTTGGATGTAGCTAGGCGCGGCCTAGCAACACGTGACCTGCTTCTTTACCTTCCTGAACCGCTCGCTACTCTTTACGCAAAGCCGACCACGACTGTTAAGTGACCATATTAAGTTTCTTAACGCGTAATGAAAGCATAATAATAAATTTTATTAAGAACATTGCATTTTTCATTGCTCCTTTGTGTGCCGTTGCCTTGAAACGGGGCACTTTCATAATACCCAAGTTACAATAGCTTTTAACCACCAATACGACGTTTCCCGTAATTTTATACAACAGATCGCACAATTAGCGACGCTTTTCGTGAGATCATTAATTTTCTGATGATTAGAAACGGCATATATACATGCAGCCCTCAACTGAAAGTCAATGCGTCTCGCGTGTCTGTACTGAAGTAAGATGGCGTGCATGTAAGGTAGGTGACTTTCTTCCATCTCACTGGACAATGTTCAAACACACGTTGAGAATATCTGTCACGTTAGATACTGCTTTGCACGTGCGGAAAGATTCCCGAACGCTATGACGTCAGAAACTCGGCACGCTCAACTATCGAATGTACGACGTCATGAACGGTCAACGGGACATGGCCGGCGTGCGGACGTAACAACCTAATGGAGTGGTTGGTGTCTTTTACTGGCCAAACGGACAGCGATCTCAGTGGAGACGTGAAAAGGGTTTGTTCAGTAGCCCCCTTCTACGCTAGTGAATGTCAAAGGAAGCGCTAGGTGAGTGCTTTACCGCTTGACACTGGGCACTGTGTCGTACATTAGCGGTGCATTGCGGTGTTTTCGCTAGCAAATAAATGTTTTGCGTGGAAGTTCGTGGTTGTTTTGTGACAAATGGTGATTTTTTTAATTGCCGTCACGCAGGGCGTATTAGCGGCAGCAAGTTAAATTCTTGAATTACGAGGGGCGTTTGAAAAGTCCCTGCAAAAATTAAAACTACTTACACATTAGGGGTAAGCCTTTTTCATTTTTCGACATAGTCTCCTTTTAGACTTATACACTTCGTCCAACGCTGTTCTAATTTGTTGATCCCTTCCGAATAATAGGCATTGTCCAAGTCTGCAAAATAGCTATTTGTTGCTGCAATCACCTCCTCGTTTGAATAAAATCTTTGTCCCGCCAGCTATTTCTTCAAATAGTACTCCCAGGGAGCCAAGTCTGGACAATAGGGGGATGTGAAACAAGTTGCAATCGTATCTCCATTAATTTTGCGACCACAACTGCTAAGGTGTGTGCTGGTGCACTGTCGTGATGGAAAGGGACTTTTTTGCGGTCCAATCGCCGACGTTTATCTTGCAGCTCGCTTTTCAGACGGTCCAATAACAATGAATAATATGCACCTTACTAGTTTTATCCTTTTCCAGGTATTCGATGAGGATTATCCCTTGTGAATCCCGAAGACAGTAGCCATAACCTTTCTGGCCGAAGGAATGGTCTTCGCCTTTTTTGGTGCTGCACTTCACACGATTCCGTTTTTGGTCAAATGTGAGCAATCGCAGAACCCATCTTGTTGATAGCTTTCACATGTCCAAATGTTTATGCAAAATATTGTGTACCCACTCATTCGAGAAGTCCACAGCAATATCATGCATCTTAACTCTTCTGCCATCCATCACCAAATCATCGATCTTATCAATGGTTTCTGGAGTCATAACCTCCACAGGGCGTCCAGAACGTTCAGCATCACTTGTGCCAATATGGCCACTCCGAAAATTTTGAAACTACTTATAAAATAGAACACTGGAAGGTGCAGAGTCACCATAATGTTTATCAAGCTTCTCTTTAGTCACCTGAGGCGTTTTGCCTTTCATAAAGTAATGTTTAATCACCACACGAAATCCGTTTTCGTTCATTTTTTGACAATCACTCGACTTACTTGATTCACACGAATGCCAAACACAAAGAAATAGTCCAATATGGCTGAAACTTGGTGTGCGTTATTTCCAAAGATGCTACTAACTAAACATGACATCGTTACGCGCTGGTGGTGCCATCTCTCGGACTTAGCACGGACTTTTCAAACGCCCTCGTACACGCTGTGAGAGTAATTGCTAGATTCAGGCAGGAAGTGATTATGTTTCCACTACGCCATGACCGTAACTAATTCGCTAAGACAATTTGTACCAAGATTACATTTTGTTATTTGTTTTGCGTGAAAGATCTGTTTTGTCTGTCATTGTACACTGAGGTGACAAAAGTCATGAGATTCCTCCTACTATCGTGTACGTCCTCTGGCCTAGAATAGCGCGGCAGCTCTACGTGGCATGGACTCAACTAGTTGTTGAATGTTCCCTGCAGAAACACTGAGCCATGCTGCCTCTATAGCCGTGTGTAATTAAGTGTTGCCGGTGCGACATTTAGTGCAACGACCTCACCTCTGGAATATGTCTCATAAATGTTTTATGGGATTCATGTTGCGCGATCAGGGAGGACAAATCGTTCGCTCGAACTGTCTACAATGTTCTACAAACCAGTCTGAAACAACTGTGGCCCACTGACATGGCCCACTTTCATCCATAAAAATTTCATCATTGTTCGGGAACGTGAAATCCATGAATGGTGGCACTTGGTCTCCAAGTAGCCGAACATAACTATTTTCAGCCAACGACCAGTTCTGTTGGAACCAGAGGACCCAGTCCATTCCATGTAAACACAACCCACACCATTGTGGAGTCACCACCAGATTGCACAGTGCCTTATTGAAAATTTGGATCCATGGGTTCGTGGGTCTGCGCCACACTAACTGTCTTATCAGCTCTTAACCGGCGGAAGTCGGGTCTAGCCTGATATGCCACAGTTTTCCAGTTATCTGTGGTCCAACAGCCATGGTCACGAATCCAGAAGAGGCGCTGCACGCGATGTCTTGCTGTTCGAAGAGGCACTTGATTCTATCATCTGCTGCCATAGACGATTAACGCCTAATTTCGCCACACTGACCTAATGGACACGTTCGTCGTATAAGTCCCACATTGATTTCTACGGCTATTTCACGCAGTGTTGCTTTTCTGTCAGCTGTGATAGCTCTACGTCCTAAAGCACAGGCTGTCGGCCACTGCGTTGTCCTTGGTGAAAGGTAACGCCAGAAATGTGGTACTCTCGGCTCACTCTTGGCCCTGTTGATCCTGGAGTATTGAATTCCCTAACGATTTGAGAAATGGAATGTTCCATTTACGATGCAAAGTTTCTTTGGACATGCATGCATGTAATACACTAAATTACAGGCCCATATCGTTAACGTCGATATGCAGTAGGATTTTAGAACATATATTGTGTTCTAACACAATTAATTACCTCGAAAAAAACGGTCTATTGACACACAGTCAACATGGGTTCAGGAAACATCGTTCTTGTGAAACACAACTAGCTCTTTATTCACATAAAGTGCCGAGTGCTATTGACGAAATTATGTATTTCTGGATTTCCGGAAGGCTTTTGAGACTGTACCACACAAGCGTCTCTTAGTGAAATTGCTTGCTTATGGAATATCGTCTCAGTTATGTGACTGGATCTGTGATTTCCTGTCAGAGGGGTCACAGTTCGTAGTAATTGAAAGAAAGTCATCGAGTAAAACAGAAGTGATTTCTGGCGTTCGCCAAGGTAGTGTTATAGGCTCTCTGATGTTCCTTATCTATATAAACGATTTAGGAGACAATCTGAGCAGCCGTCTTTGGTTTTTGCGGATTTCACTGTCGTTTATCGAATAATATAGTCATCAGAAGATGAAAACAAACTGCAAAACGATTTAGAACAAATATCGGAATGGTGCGAAAAGTGGCAGTTGACCCTAAATAACGAAAAGTGTGAGGTTATCCACGTGAGTGCTAAAAGGAACTAACTTCGGTTACACAATAAATCAGTCCAATATAAAAGCCGTAAATTCAACTAAATACCTAGGTATTAGAATTACGAACAACTTAAATTGGGAAGAACACACAGAAAATGTTGTGGGGAAAACCAAAGACTGCGTTTTATTGGCAGGACACTTGGAAAATGTAACAGAACTACTAAAGAGACTGCCTACACTACGCTTGTCCGTCCTCTTTTAGTATACTGCTGCGCGGTGTGCGATCCTTACCGGATAGGACTGATGGAGTACATCGAAAAAGTTCAAAGAAAGGCATCACGTTTTGTATTAATGCGAAATATAGGAGAAAGTGTCATAGAAATGATACAAGGTTTGGGATGGACATCATTAAAAGAAAGGCGTTTTTCGTTGCGACCGAATCTTCTCACGAAATTCCAATCACCAACTTTCTCCTCCGAATGTGAAAATATTTTTTTGACACCGACTTACACAGGGAGGAACGATCACCAAGATATAACAAGGGAAATCAGAGCTCGTACAGCAAGATATAGGTGCTCATTCTTTCCGCGAGCTATAGGAGATTGGAATGGTAGAGAATTGTGAAGGTGGTTCGATGAACCCTCTGCCAGGCACTTAAATGTGATTTGCAAAGTATCCACGTAGATATAGATGTACAAAGGAACTTTGCATCGTAATCAGAGCAACACAGGGACTGCAATGCATTTATCTGCCGATACCGGGCAAGCGACTTTCAAGTACAACGTGTGATCAGTACACGAATATACATAATCGATGTACGACTGCAGGTCGTGGAGAAATGGTTGACGACCTATGAAAGTTTGGGTTTGACCGTGCGTCGTGCACGGATAGCCAAATGGTAAGGCGTCCGCTCATGATAAGCAGGAAATCCTGCTTCGAGTACTGGTCTGGCATAAATTTTCGTTGTCATTCAAAAGCTGATGGTAGTCCTTATTCACAACTACAAATTCATTTGATGTGGCTTTGGAAAGAACTACGGAATCTGTCGTTACTCTTATTCATAAATGCACTGATGCTGAAATAATCTGAACGTTCCTTAAAAAATATTTGGGACACAGTGTTTAACCAGAAAGTACACTTGTAGATAAGCTTTCTGGAACAGTTGAAGTTCCTGTACTGTATGGTGACCATATCTTCAAAAACCTCTGTCACTTTTTTATTAACTGACCAATAATTAAAACTTTTGGATAGGTAAATGACTGATTACATTCGCTCTGAACTCTGCCACATGTTTTCGAACAGCAGTTTCTTGATAAAAAGCATCGATAAGGAAATCCAATTGTTTGGAAGAACAATATAATCAGCAAATCACGTGAATCAATGTGGTCAACAGGACAAATGAATAGCGTGCGGTGTTAAGGGCGCTAAATCGCTGGGCGTTAGTCAATTACTTCGAGAATTCGAAGAACAGAGAATAACTAATGATTTTAAAACAATGTTATAAGTTCTGTGCCACTTACCTGCGATTTAAAGGTTGCTACAGACGACAGATGTATTACAAGGTTGTAGCAGTCCCTTGTCCCTGCTCCAATGACAGTACTATCTCATTCTTTTCACGCTGTTTAAAGCCGAAACTGCGAACGAATGGAAATTTATATTCATCGTCAACGACAGCGGTTCCCAACAGATGGTCCGGGAACCCCCAGGGGTCCGCGAGCTATGCCACAGGGGTCCGCAAGGTGCTATTAGAATAAAAAAATACATTAAGTATATTTCTTAAGATAAGAAATTTTTTCTTTAGGGAATGCTAACTTCTGCGTCTAGCGTTCTCCTAGAGCCAACTGACACTAGCACACACTAACGCAAAACTAGAATCCGATAGAGGCAAATAGTTCTGCTGGCCGTTAGACTGCGCGCGCTGCCTCTTTGCAGCTGACAACTGACAGTCACTTTACACAGAAGCTCCGCATTTTAGGCGACAATCGGCCATTGTTAATTTATTGCCAGTGCTTTCACAGACCGTATTGTTTACATATTCAATATTCTGTATTAAAACTAGTGTTTGTAAACCGTTGTTTTTCGCGGAAGCTACAGTTCGCGTAGTTAAAAATGGACCGTTGGTTTAAAAGTGATTCAAATAAATTATATCTTGTATGAAATTAGTATTTTCTTATTTTTCACACTTGTCTACTCAATGCAGTCTTAAGTGTACTACACTTAAAAGACCAATACACTCAGTTTTAATTTGTTCCCGTCATTTTCAGTTCATACTCAATTTTTATTTTTTTTAAGGAGTTTGTTATACTAAACACCCAGATTTGAAGACAAAGATTTTGAGCAATAATCGAAAATTTAACTATAACAATGATAGCTAAATTGCAAAAGTTTTAAGCTCAATATTTTTTCAATAATGAATGTCAATGTTTTTTTAAGTACCAAAAATAGAAAACGTATAAAAAGACTCTTAATTTGGCCTTTTTAGGTACTTGATACTGTGATATGACAAGGTACAAATCATGCTCGATGAGGGGGTCCTCGAGAAAATTTTGTAGGGAACCCCTGGTCAACGATGAAGCAACACCACAATTTGAGAACCGCAGAGTTGTCATTTCTCGTTGAGTATGTAGTGAACAATTTGACTGCATTATAATTTACCTATAGGTAATACGCATGCTTAAAAATGATTCACTCTCATAATCAATAAAACAACATAGGGATTCCACATCTGTATATTTAAATTACTGTAATGAATATTTTTTCTTTTAAATTTGGCAACAAATTTCCAATTATCTAACATCATCATCCATTGCACTACGTATCCTGGAGTTAAGTAATACTGCTTTTGTGCTAAAATCGTACAGACTATACAGTGCGCACTAAAATCAAGCCAAAAATATGGAACAACCGAATCCATATACTGGTACGTGTGCCGTACGTGAATGGAGCAGACGTGTGTGAGCTGAGAGGTCTCGCGATCCTTTAGGTCACGCGTTGCTCTGCGCTAATGAAGTGACAGACACATCGTGACCCCGCATGCCGAGAGGTGACGCGACTTCCCATAAAACAGCAGCCCACGTTCAGGGCCTGCGTTCCGTCACCTTAGCGCTGCAAGATGGTCATCGCTCCCACACCAGACTGCCAGTTTTTGTAGAAATTACATACAGCAGCTCGTCGACAGATATGTCCGCAGATTTTAACTAACCTCAAGCTCTTCGTGGATGGGTAGTTGAAACAAATCTGGAGTATGGCGTCTTTCCTAACTTCATACACTGAGGTTGCAAAAGTCATTGAATAACGGTACGCAGATATATACGAGAGTCACTCCAAAAGAAATGCACACTATTTTTGTAAAAATACAGTTTTCATCCTGCTTGTGTGAAAGTTTTACAGGGTTTAGATACATCCTTCCCGCTTGTTTTCAAACTTAGTTCAACCTGGTCCCGTGGGTGGCGCCGTCACACCATGTCTTCAAGATGGCTGCTACACTCTATGTTCGTCAGACGCAACGTGCTGTCATAGAATTCCTGTGTTGGGAAAACGAGACAGTGGGAAACATCCACAAGAGGTTGAAAAAGGTGTATGGAGATGATGCTGTCGATCGCAGTACAGTTAGTCGGTGGGCAAGCAGGTTACATGATGAAAGCTGGCACGGCAATATTGAGGATTGTCTTCGCAGCGGCAGGCCTCGTACTGCACACTCTCCAGACAATGTGCAGAGTGTTAATGAATTGGTGACTGCTGAAGACGCATCACAGTGAACGAATTGTCACGCTACGTTGGGATAGGGGAAGGAAGTGTTTGCAGAGTACTGAAAGTGCTGACGTTAAAAAAGGTTTGTGCCAGGTGGGTTCCCAGGATGTTGACAGTGGCTCACAAAGAAACAAGAAAAACGGTATGCAGTGAACTTTTGGAACAGCGCGAGAATGGTGGAGATGAATTTCTTGGAAGAATTGTGACACGTGATGAAACATGGCTCCATCATTTTTCACCAGAGACGAAGAGGCAAGAAATGGAGTGGCATCACGCAAATTCACCCAAGGAAAAAACAAAAAATTCAAAACCACACCTTCTGCTGGAAAAGTTAAGGCTACGGTGTTTTCCGATTCCGATGTACCCTTGCTTGTGGACATCGTGCCAAGTGGAACCACCATAAAGTCTGATGCATATGTGACGACAATGAAGAAACTTCAAGCTCGACTGAGTCGTGTTCGACCTCATCGGCAAAAGCAGGATGTTTTGCTGTTGCACGACAATGCACGGCCACATGTCAGTCCCAAAACGATGGAAGCGATCACAAAACTCGGTGGACAACAGTGAAACATCCGCCTTACAGTCCTGACCTGGCTCCATGTGACTATCATCTCTTTGGGAAACTGAAAGACACTCTTCATGGAACAAGGTTTGAAGATGATGACACTCTTGTGCATGCTGCCACTGAGTGGCTCCAACAGGTTGGTCCAGAATTTTACCATGCGGGTATACAGGCGCTGGTTCCAATATGGCGTAAGACAGTTGAGAGGGATAGAAATTATGTGGACAATTGACAATATTGTTCCTAAAGGATGTATCTACACACTGTAAAACTTTCAAACAAGTAGAATAAAAGATCGATTTTAAAAAAAAGAGAGTGCATTTCTTTTGGAGTGATCCTCGTAGATGGCGTTAGTATCGCGTACACAAGATATAGAAGGGCAGTGCATTGGCAGTGCTGACATTTCTACTTCGGTAATCGATGTGAAAAAGTTTTCTACGTGACTACGGCCGCACGACGGAAATAAATAGAATTTGAATGCGGAGCTAGACTAATGGAACATTTCATTTCGAAATTCTTTAGAGAATTCAGTATTCCGAGATCCACAATGTCGAGAGTGGGCAGCGAATACCAAATTTCAGGCATTTCTCTCACTACGGACAATTCAATGGCAGAGGGCCTTCACTTAGCGACCGAGAGCAGCGGTGTTTGCGTGGAGCTGTCACTGTTAACAGACAAGCAATATTGCGTGAAATAACCGCAGAAATCAATCTACGGCGAACGTATCCGTTTGGACAGTGAGGCGAAATTTGGCGTTAACTCTTCCAGGGGTAGTGGTTATCAATGTTAACTACACACTTTTTGACTCTTTGAGGGGAACGAAATTTTTAAAAAAATGAAAACACGTGTTTTGTCAAAATTATAAAACTTCTTACCAAACAAAACAATTTATTTTAATACAGTTTTACAATATGTTGCTTACTTTTTTAATTACAGTCAAATTGTGGTTGCCTCTATTAACCACTGCCCATAGCACTCAGTTACTTATTTGTTGAGGAATTTTAGAGGTAAAATTTTTAACAGTTTTCTTAGGAAATTATTTACACAAACAACTCAAAAGTACATCATTATTGAGAATGAAATGCTTGAAAGCAACTTTTGCCTTTTCGTAGACAAAGAGGCACATTTCATGAAGAACACATCCACACTGTTCTAACAGGAACAGCGCTTGTGCTGCATACTTCAAAGTGATTCAAATGGCTCTGAGCACCATGCGACTTAACATCTGAGGTCATCAGTCCCCTGAAACTTAGAACTACTTAAGCCTAACCGACCTAAGGACATCACACACATCCATGTCCGAGGCAGGTTTCGAACCTGCGACCGTAGCGGTCGCGCGGTTCCAGACTGAAGCGCCTAGAACCGATCGGCCACACACGCTGGCTCTGCATACTGCACATCATCTTCATGTGGCCTGTTTTGGCTTATGTGCACTACCTTCCAATCTGATTTGATTGTCCACGTGTGGTTTATGTTTACTGAGTTACGCTCTTCCCTTTTTGACTTAGGCCACTGCGATGGACAATTGCCTTGGCAAGCAGTCCTTCGTACGCTTTCCTTCAGAAGTCCTTATTCATGAATTGTTCCATTTCAATTTATTTGTGTATGATAAACGCATTCACTACACACACATCAATAAAGTGGAAAAAAGCCTATGCTCCCATTTTTTTTACTTTTGCGATCACGACCATAGTCTCCTTTTAGACGATCAAAATTGTCAACAAAATTCATGCTCGTGTTACAGTCACTCAATACACGGGGACATGCCACTACAGTAGTTCATCCATCTTGTTCCTTCCTATTTACACTTGTGGTGTCAGTAGGTTCATGCATAATAGAGATCAAATTCACAGTTCGTTTGTCCACCCACTTGTAAAATGCTACACCATGACTGCTGACTTTGCTGTCAAAGTCCCCTCGTTTCATCTTTTTATCTTCCTTTAGTTTTGGGAGGAATTTATGTGTAGGGTTCACAGTTCCAACTGCAAATGTTTTCTGGGCTTTTAGTAGGACAAAAAGATTACAAGATGTGAAGAAATTACCCACGGAAGCAACTGATTTTTGTCATAAAGTTCTTTACATAAATCTGTTACTACCCGTGCATCCAGTCCCAGTTCAGACTTCTCTGCAGCTCATCTTCCAGGATAAATTTGGAACTTCAAATTATATGCAGATTCATCACAAAGCATCCATATTTTATAGCCTCTTTTCACAGGCTTGTCCCTAACGTATTGCTTCATTGAGCTTCTGCCTTTAAATTTCACCACTGACTTATCAATTTCTACTTTTTGATGAGGCTGATAGCATTGTGCAAACCTTTTATTCAACATTTCAACAAGAGGCTTTATTTTAAAATGCTTGTCAAAATTGGCCTGTTCCCTTTTAGGCATCATCGAGTTGTCATTTGAATGGATATCACTGAGGAGAAAACTGAATCGTTTTACAGTCATCAAGTCACAAATATATATGAATCATTTAAATCTGGAGATGAAGACCAATAATCTCGATAACTTGGTAATTTTTTGACACTCATAAATAAATTGATGCCTAAGAAAACCGTTGTCTTATCTTCAGTAGTTGGGGTGAAAGGCTTTCCTTTTTGTGTGGCGTACAAACTGGTGTGAAATGTAATATGTTTTACCATTTCATCAGTAAAAAAGTCACAAAATATTTTATGTGGTGATGGATTTGACATCTCTGTAAAAACAGCTGTAGGGCCAATTTTTTCCACAAAATTAGGCAGGGCTTCAACTCTGATATTTTGGCTCCATTGTGGAAGATCATCCAGAACAATGAGTACCAGAATGATTTGGGATATTTGGTTGTACATGTGAAAAACAAACAGTCACAGATTTTGTTGCTTTGGCCAGTGGTGATCTCGAACGTCTAGGCATGGACAGATAAAGTGATTCAGAGGCTGAAGAATCATCATTTGATGGGATTTTAGCCATGCAAGGCTGTTTATTATCGCACAAGTGATGATTACTTTCTGGTAAATTATCATCTGCTTCATTGCTACTCTCTTCAGAACATGATAACACAACATTATCACAGTCAGGTTCATATGTAGGATCAGTTTCAGAGTCTTCAAACAAATTTATTTTGCGATCTGAGTCTGATGGAAGGTTCTCGAAAAGTAGTTTTCGTATTTCATAATCACTAAGACACCTCCTGGCCACACTGAATGAAAGCTGTATCCCAGCTACGCGGAGGTTAGCAGCGCTAACCTAGATTAAAGTAACAAAAATATGAAATAAATAAACTTTTTTCACGTTAACTATTGCACTGAAGGTCATCAGCATGAACTAAATTTACGTATGAAAATACTTACTTGGAAATGAAAGTAGTATATATGTGCCAAGTTTGTTCTTGAAAACGTACACCAACTAAACGGCACAAAACTGCTGCACCAACAATAGGAAAGCAAAATGCGTGATATCCAATGCCGTGCCATCTAGGGAGAACTCCCTCAACTAACTGTGTGGCTCGCAGTGACAACTGCTAACCCATTCGGTCACCAGGTGTCGTAAAATAGGTGGTTAACATTGATAACCACAGCCCTTGAAAGAGATAACGCTTGGTGATAGCCACTGCCCTTAAAGAGTTAATGGGCTATGCCAACAGACGACTGACGCTAGTGCGTTCGCCAACAACACATCACTTGCAATGCCTCTCCTTGTCTCGTGACCATATCGGTTGGACCGTAGATGACTTGAAAATCGTGGCCTGGTCTGAAGAGTTCCGATTTCTGTAGGTGAGAACTGATGATAGGCTTTGAGTGTGAAGCAGACTCGAAGAAGCCGTGAACCCAAGTTTCCAACAAGGCACTGTGCAAACTGGTGGTGGCTCCATAACAACGTGGGCTGTGTTTACATGGAATGGACTCTGCCTTTGGTCAAACTGAACCAACCATTGACTGGAAATGGTTATATTCCGCTACTTGGAGACCACATGCAGCCATTCGATGACCTCGTGTTGCCAAACAGCTATGGAATTTTTATGGACGGCAATGCGCCATGTCACTGGGCAAGAGCTGTTCGCGATTAGTTTGAAGAACTTTCTTGACAATTCGAGTGAATGATTTGGCCACCCACTTGAGACGGCCGAAATTCCCTCAGACTTCAAGAAGAATATAATCATTCCAATCCCAAAGAAATCAGGTGTTGACAGATATGAAAATTACCGAACTATCAGTTTAATAAGTCACAGATGCAAAATATTAACGCGAATTCTTTACAGACGAATGGAAAAACTGGTAGAAGCCGACCTCGGGGAAGATCAGTTTGGATTCTGTAGAAATATTGGAACACGTGAGGCAATACTGAGCCTACGACTTATCTTAAAAGCTAGATTAAGGAAGGGCAAACCTACGTTTCTAGCATTTGCAGATTTAGAGAAAGCTTTTGACAATGTTGACTGGAATACTCTCTTTCAAATTCTGAAGGTGGCAGGGGTAAAATACAGGGAGCGAATAGCTATTTACAATTTGTACAGAAACCAGATGGCAGTTATTAGAGTCGAGGGGCATGAAAGGGAAGCAGTGGTTGGGAAAGGAGTGAGACAGGGTTGTAGCCTCTCCCCGATGTTATTCAATGTGTATATTGAGCAAGCAGTGAAGGAAACAAAAGAAAAATTCGGAGTAGGTATTAAAATCCATGGAGAAGAAATAAAAAATTTTAGGTTCGCCGATGACATTGCAATTCTGTCAGAGACAGCAAAGGCTTGGAAAAGCAGTTGAACGGAATGGATAGTGTCTTGAAAGGAGGATATAAGACGAGCATCAACAAAAGCAAAACTAGTATAATGGAATGTAGTCGAATTAAGTCGGGTGATGCTGAGGCTATTAGATTAGGAAATGAGACACTTAAAGTAGTAAAGGAGTTTTGCTATTTGGGGAGCAAAATAACTGATGATGGTCGAAGTAGAAAGGATATAAAATGTAGACTGGCAATGGCCAGGAAAGAGTTTCTGAAGAAGAGAAATTTGTTAACATCGAGTATAGATTTAAGTGTCAGGAAGACATTTCTGAAAGTATTTGTATCGAGTGTAGCCATGTATGGAAGTGAAACATGGACGATAAATAGTTTGGACAAGAAGAGAATAGAAGCTTTCGAAATGTGGTGCTACAGAGGAATGCTGAAGATTAGATGGGTAGATCACATAACTAATGAGGAAGTATTCAGTAGGATTGGGGAGAAGAGAAGTTTGTAGCACAACTTGACCAGAAGAAGGGATCGGTTAGTAGTACATGTTCTGTGGCATCAAGGGATCATTAATTTAGTAATGGAGGGCAGCGTGGAGGGTAAAAATCGTAGAGGGAGACCAAGAGATGAATACACAACACAATTCAGAAGTATGTAGGTTGCAGTGGGTACTTTGAGATGAAGAAGCTTGCACAGGATAGAGTAGCATGGAGAGCTGCATCAAACCAGTCTCAGGACTGAAGACCACAACAACATCGCGCGATATGAATCCCATTGAACAATTGTGAGACATATTCCAGAGGTCACTTCGTACACAAACTCCTGCTCTGGCGACACTTTCGCAATTACGGACGGCTATAGACGCAGCATGGCTCAATATTTCTGCTGAGGATTTCAACTTCTTGAGGGCATGCCAAATCGAGTTGCTGCACTACGCCGGAAAAAAAGAGGTCCGACACGATGTGAGGAGGTATCCCATGGCATTTGTCCCCTCAGTGCTATGTGTGTAAGTAGGTTGTTTAAGTTTTTATGTTGGTAACGCCACGTAGCGCTCTGTATGAAAATCACTGACTGCTCTGTGTGCAGTCTGCGGCTGATTTGCATTGTTGGAATATTTGCTATTGTAGTGTTGGGCAGTTGGATGTGAACAGTGCGTAGCGTTGCGGAGTTGGTGAGGCACGAGCAGTGGTGGATGTGGGGAGAAAGATGGCGGAGTTTTGAGAGCGGACGATCTGGACGTGTGTCCGTCAGAAAAACGAAATTTGTAGGACTAGATGTCATGAACTGATTATATATATAATGACTTTTGAACACTATTTAGGTAAATTCATTGTTCATCAAAATCTTTTATTTGCTAACTATATTCCAATCAGTAGTTAGTGCCTTCAGTAGTTATTTTATTTAGCTGCAGTATTGGCGCTCGCTGTATTGCAGTAGTTCGAGTAACGAAGATTTTTGTGAGGTAAGTGATTCATGAAAGGCATAAAAAAAATGGTTCAAATGGCTCTGAGCACTATGGAACTTAACATCTGTGGTCATCAGTCCCCTAGAACTTAAAACTACTTAAACCTAACTAACCTAAGGACATCACACACATTCATGCCCAAGGCAGGATTCGAACCTGCGACCGTAGCAGCAGCGCGGTTCCGGACTGAGCGCCTAGAACCGCTAGACCACCGCGGCCGCCATGAAAGGTATAGGTTATTGTTAGTCACGGCCATTCTTTTGTAGGGTTTATTGAAAGTCAGACTGCGTTGTGCTAAATATATATATTGTGTGTCAGTTTAGTGTTGATCAGAATAAGTAAAGAGAGAAATGTCTGAGTACTTTCAGTTTTGCTCAGCTGTTTGAAAATCAAATAATGTAAGAGGTTTACCAGCACAGTAATTCATAAATTTTTCTAAGGGGATGTTACATGTGGAATGTCTCATGGCGAACATTGATTGACTGACTGACTGACTGATTGATTTTATCAGGAAAGAAAAAACAACATTGGTCAAGCCCGCTGCTGCCCGCACCGAAACAAGGTTTATTGTGTGGTATCGTTCCCTGTGTGTCTAGTCAAACCCCCTTGAACAGTGCAAGGTGATCCTTTACTAGTGCTTTGCTAGACTATTTCTTCAGATCTTATTGATCCGAATATTATGTGTCTTTTAATCTCCAATGACTCTCATTCGAAGATCAAATGTGATGTGGTTTCCTCGCCCACACAACACATCCTACATATGGGGTCGTCTTCTATTATTCCCGTTGTATGTACGGTTTTTTTTTTTTTTTTTTTTTTTTTTTTTTTTTTTTTTTTTTTTTTTTTTTTTTTTGTAATTCTCATGGCCTGTCAATAGTCCAACCATGAGTTTCATTCCTCTCCTGTTCAAGCCCAGTATTGACATGGCGAACATACTTCACTTTCATATTTTTCATGCTCCGTAATAGATGAGTTCATCGGAAGAGTATCACGCACCTGGTCTGAGCCATGAAACCCACCTTCGAAAATCACAACCGATAAAATGTGAATCGTCCGATGCGTGCCCCAAACGGTGGCTCGAAAATACCAGGCATCTCTGCAGGAACTATATTCTGCGATGAGGCAGATTGTCAGTGATGCTCTCCTTCTTGCTAGCCTTAGAAACATCCTAGCTGACAGTTGAGTTATTTGCTGTCTAGCAGGCCATACTTCATGCAAAAGAGCCAAAATCGGCTAAGTCCTGATACATACAGATTCACTAAGTCCTCTGTTGCAAGAGCAGTGTCGGGGAGAAATGCAAAGTATCTAGCGCAATGCATCCTTTGGCGCCGGCCGCTGTGACTGAGCGGTGCCACTCACTTCAGTCTGGAACCCCCCGACCGCTACGGTCGCAGGTTCGAATCCTGCCTCGGGCATGGATGTGTGTGATGTCGTTAGGTTAGTTGGGTTTAAGTAGTTCTCAGTTCTCGGGGACTGGTGACCTCACATGTTAAGTCCCATAGTGCTCAGAGCTATTTGAACCATTTTGAACATCCTTTGCCATGTTACAGGATCGAAAGAGCTCGACAAATAGATCGTTCTCAAGCGGATATCAAGCCACATCGGCATAAGGGATAGCGAACGCACTGACCAGTTTTCAAAACCTTTCAAGAATTCGCTTCCACTTTAATACCCATTTTACTCTGTGGTTACTATCGATGGCTTGCAGTTCAGCCAAAAGAAGAATTGTCATCGTTATGCAATGAGAATATTATCATCAACTGGTTAAAACGTAATCATTCTCTTCAAAAGCTCTCAGAACCTCAATGATCATAAAAGTTTGCGCTGACGTCATGGGAACGCTGACAGTGAATCACTCAGAGAGAAATTCTACCACCATTATTAGAATAGTAGGAAATAAAATGTTTATCGGAGACTACAACGGAAACATTTCGAAAGGAACTCCTCAGATTGATTCTCGCTGCCAGCCACGAGAGTCTCATTCTGTGGCGGTCTCTCGCGGTACACGTAATGAACATAAATCGTTCCCCAAAATTAAAAATTGGGAAGCTACTTTTTTTAATGATTAGGAACTGTCATTTCAGATCTCTACCGCTACTGTATTTAAAAACCATGTTGTAGCCTTTGTTTTAGTGGCAGGACCATTCTCCACGCGAGGAATTTACATTCTCGCCAGAGTTTATTCATGTGGTCGAACGTAAGAAATACCGCGGATGTCCAAAACCGCCTAACACACCGCTTATGGCTCCCAATATGCTACTTAATTAGAACCGACTCTAGAAACTGATCTGCAAAACTTAGCCCTCGGTTGATCCACAGCGTACTTCAGAATGTACTTGTCAAAACAAGAGAGAAATGCAAATTGATTTACAGTGACTTTCATCATTACGTACAGTACTCTGTTTATCAGTGCTTGAATCAAGGACCTCAACAGTACTGAGTGGTGAGCTGACACTCGGGAAAGCAGGGCTCTTAATTACCAGCGGTTAGCGTGTGCCACGACATGCAAGGACGGCGAGTGGCAACTGAAACGAGACAGCTACCTAGAAGCTCCTGCCTGTCTACTTACGAGGAACCACTCCAGAACGACTAGCCAAAGATATATTAAAAGTTGCCGTAAAATATGAAACCATTAATCCAAAAATAATTTTAATATCTCTTAGTTCAAAGTATTTTTTTATGTTTCAAGAGCACTTTGAGTTTATCATGAGATTCTGTGTTCATTAGTACATCATATTTCAGCTACAACTAACAGCTTTTGTTTTGGGGAGGGAGGGGGTAGGAAACTAATTGATAAAAAATTTTATAGACAGGCCTATGGAGGACGATGGTTCAATCCCGCGTCCGGCCATCCTGATTTAGATTTTCCGTGATTTCCTAAATCGCTCCCAGAAAATGCCGGGATGGTTCCTTTGAAAGGGCACGGCCAACTTCCTTCCCTAATCCGATGAGACTGATGATCTTGCTGTTTGGTCTCTTCCCCCAAACAACCCAACCCAAACCAGGCCTCAGGTTGAAACAATGTGTACGCAGTTGTTAATGGACTAAGTGATCACTAAGTACAGTTAGTGAAAATAATATAGCACCTTCCAGCCCCGAGGCAGGTTCATACAACGGGAATAGGATACAGGGTTTTAAGGGTAAATTGAAACAGGTAGTATGGGATGAGGAGGTATACAGAAAGAGATGCCAATATCATTTAACTGATTGCATATTAAATCTGTGTCAATATTTGAAAGTTGCTTTCCTAAAAGTTGTACAGAAAATCCATAAAAAAGGACAAGTAAGCTATGGATAACCAAAGGCAATAAAATCTCATGGAAGAGGAAGAAGGAAATTTATGTAAAGACCAAACTAAGTCAAGATCCGGTATTACTTCCATACTGAAAACAACACTGTAATATTTTAAGAAAGTCTTTAAAATGCCACGAAGCGTGTTTCCCCTGAGAGAAATTAATAATGCAGATAATATGATTAGAAGTATATGGGATATTGTCAAACGGGAAACAGGATGACCAGTTATTGTACAAGATACCCAACAGTTAAACTAAATGATAATGTTGTAGCTGATAATTCACAAGCTGTGAGCACTTTTAACAACCACTTTCCAAATGTAACGAAAGAAACAGGATTAATAAGTTCAGCTGAAGAAATAAGAGAATATATTAAAGATTTCACTCCACAAAACTTTAAGCAAGTAGAAGTGCCACCGACATCCTTCAATGAATTTGACAGAATTATAAAAATTCCAAAAAATGGAAAGCTCATATTTTGATGTTGGCGCAAGTTTAAAGAGAATTCTGAAAAGCTGTTCTAACTTAATAAGTATTGTCCTTGGTAATATATGAAATGCATAACTAGCCCAAGTAATCTTACCAGACAGGCTTTTTATAAGAAAGGTGACAAGAGCGACTTCATACTTACCGACCAATTTTCTTATTTGCACATTTTCCCAAAATATTCGAAAAACTAATGTACTAAAGGGTAGTCTTATATTTCAGTAGAAACAATTTTCTTAGCATGTCACAGTTTGGCTTCCAAAAGTGTTGCACAATCGAAAATGCTGTTTACACATTCACTCACAAAGTATTACGAACCTCAAATAATAAAATAAACC
The DNA here is from genome assembly GCF_023897955.1 of Schistocerca gregaria. Classification (NCBI taxonomy): domain Eukaryota; kingdom Metazoa; phylum Arthropoda; class Insecta; order Orthoptera; family Acrididae; genus Schistocerca; species Schistocerca gregaria. The sequence continues at coordinate 146,773,322 of NC_064925.1, forward strand.
AGAAGGTATTTTTGTGGTCTTTCTAAGGCGTTTGATTGCAGAGATCACTTTTCACTCTTAGAAAAATTCAATTTTTATGGAATCGATGGCTTTACACACCATTGGTTTGACTCATACTTAACAAATGGACTGCAAAATGTTGTGCTAAATAACCCAAACAATGTTGGAAGGGTATGAATTTTTGTGACTGGTGAGAAATCACAAAGGGAGGCCCACAGGGTTCAATTTTCGGTGTACTATTTCTTATATATGTGAGTGACCGTCTAGTTACCGTTCGATCAATAATCGGAATTAGTACTTTTTAGAGAGATTGTTTATGACTTTTTTAATCAATTATGAAGTGTTTCTCCGAAAATGGATCTCTCTAAATTTTGGAACAACGTATTACATTCAGTTCAGTACAACAAGGAGACAAACAATTGCTTCAGCGCCTGAACAGTAGTCAGTAAACGGAGGAGAATACTACAATTTTTTAGGTGTATATATTTATGAATATCTGAAGAGGAAGAAGCATGTTACTGACCTTCTAAAGTAATTACATTCAGCTACTGTCACTGTTCGCATAATTGCTAATCTTGGAAACAAACGTATCATAATTTGTGCACATTTTCTTACGGAATAATTTTCTGGGGTAGCTCATCACTCAGAAAGAAAGTATTGATTTCAAAAACGCGAACAATATGCGCTAAACCAAAAGGCAGAAACCAGAGTTGCAACCGGCGCTGTGGTATTAGCGGCGGAATGACTCCGTCATCAACAGCATTACTAGGTAGGGTGGGTTGCTAGCACCAAAAAAATTCCACTGTGTAAGAAGATGAGTTTCTGTTACAGGTAATTTTAAATGTAATGTTTACAGAGTGTGATGGTGCTATCTCATGGTTCTTAACGCAAATCTCGGCAAAAATAATAAATGTGACGTTATAGTTATCAACTGAAAGGAAATTCGCCAATTTTGCTTCACTATAAACATGTTTCGAGTAACAGTTACAAGTACCAGAACAGGTACTTTTTTTGGAAAACACGTTCCACGTCAGTGAACTTAATCGTAAATCCTCACTTTTTCTCCTAACATCTTATGGCAATATTGAATAGTTTCGTCTTCTAAAGCCCGCAGAAGCTCTTCGTCTTGAGAACAATGGCATTCTTTCATCTAAATAACTAACTAACTGTAGAACTACACAAAAGTTACATTAGAGTTTTACAGTGATATGGAGGATACAGAAAACAACTAAATAGTGGGTATAAATTTTTTATCACCGTACAGTCTTGATGTACAAACTAACTTTCGGTTCCCGATCCTACGTGTGTCTTTTTTACGTGCCACCGCAAATTAAGGTGGGCGGTATCCCACGTAACACTTCCCAGAGATTGAATCTTGAGAATTGAGTAGCATACGTTTCATCACGGTGCTTACGACGAAGAAGTGAGCTTCCATTACCCTGACACACTAGGAGATATAACCTTGTTTGCAAGTAGGGGGCCTAGCCTTTTTTTTCCAAATTGCTTCGAAAATTGTCACTAACAGGTTGTTGTCGTCTTAATGTCCAACGTGCGAAACTCAGCGTAACTATTGCATCCTACATCTCTATTTTAACCTGTTTTCAGCAGCCGAGCCTTTGTCCCCTCTACAGTGTTTTACCCTTCACGCTTCCTCCGTCACCTAACTGATGATTCCTTCATGCTTCAGAATTTGCCTTATCAACGCACTCTTCCTCTTACACAAGTTGTGCTGTAAATTTCTTCTCTCTTCAATCCGATCCAGTTCCTACTCACTAGTTATTCGATCTACCTATCTAATCTTCAGCATTCTTCTGTATCACAACATTTCAAAAGCTTTAGTCTTGTCTGAATTGGATATCGTCCACGTATCAGTTTCGCACAAAACTATATTCAACACATATCTTCAGAAAATATTTCCGTACTACTTAAATTTATGTTAGATGTTAAAAAAATTCTTCTTTTAGGAAACGCTTTTCTTGTTATTGCCGGTCTGCATTTTCATCTCCTCTAATTCGGTCAGCTTCTGATATTTTGCTGCCCAAATACCAGAATTCGTGAACTATCTTCAGTGCCTCATCAGCATAACCTGATGTAATTCGACTACAACCTGTTACCTTTGTTTCAGTTCTTCTCATCCTCATTTCAAGGCATTATCCATTCCCTTGAACTGATCTTCCAAATCAAGTGTCGTCTCTGACAGAATTACAATGTCGTCGGCATAGCTCAATCTTTAGCCTCTAACAATGTTACTGTTATAGTTAGAGGTGCGACATTTAACTTTTGGCTCTTGTTGGCTGTGCAAACAGTACAGTTTACGTATTTCACTTTCAAAAAATGGCTCTGAGCACTATGGGACTTAACATCTGTGGTCATCAGTCCCCTAGAACGTAGAACTACTTAAACCTAACTAACCTAAGGCCATCACACACATCCATGCCCGAGGCAGGATTCGAACCTGCGACCGTAGCGGCCACGCGGTTCCAGACTGAAGCGCCTAGAATAGCACGGCCACACCGGCCGGCCCTATTTCACTTTGGTACTGTAGAATTACGTGAACTGCAAGTGCCCCTCTAGGCACAAATTTTTATTAGTCAGTACATGTTCAAAGCTGTAAATATGTGCGATAGTAACTGGTGTAACATTCGTTTTTATGAAATCAGAATGTAAGGCTGGCGTTTAACGTCCCCTCAGTGTCTAGGTCATTAGCAATGGAGCACTACCTCAGTTGATGAAAGATGTGAGACGGAATCGGCCGTGCACCTTTCAAGGAATCGCCATTGTTCAAGTGGTTTCGGAAAATAAAAAAAAAATATACACCTGGAAAGTTGGTCTGGAATGTGTTCTTCGTTCCTCCCCGCCTATGCACCGCGTTAGATGATGCAGGCTGTTTTGTTCACATAATTATCTCTCTCAGTCACCAATATAAGGATAGACAGACACTAATACCTGGAATGCGTGCAGGTGACAGAATGGAGGCAATAACTGGGGAAAGGCCGCGCCGCAGCGTCAGTGAAGCTAATGAGCAGATGAGTTAGATACTCGTTCCCAGTGCCGTGTAATAAGTACTAATGATAGGTGCCGATTCGTCGCAGCATGGAATCCACAATACAAAGAAAGCGTTAGGGCAACATAATGACCAATGATTGTGCAATAGTCTGGGAGATTAGTCGGGACATGGATATCAAAGTAATATATTTCATGTTCCTGCTATTGTTGTTGATGACGACTACATGTTGGCGTGGGCGCATGACAGCAAGGTCTTTAGTTCCAGTACAAAAATTTTATGAGGCGAGTGTGGATGAAGTAAAAAGATCATTAAGAAGTGAACAGCAATTAAAAACATAAGAGCCGGCCGGGGTGGCCTAGCGGTTCAAGGCGCTACAGTCTGGATTCGCGCGATCGCTATGGTCGCTGGTTTGAATCCTGCCTCGGGCATGACTGTGTGTGATGTCCTTAGGTTAGTTAGGTTTAAGTAGTTCTAAGTTCTAGGGGACTGATGACCTCAGAAATTAAGTCCCTTAGTGCTCAGAGCCAAAAACATAAGGCACCTTAAAACACTCACACATACAATTACCTCATCCGACAGAAATCCATATGCACTCATTGAAACAATGATCAAGTCTATTTACAGCAGTGTCGTTTCATACACAATGCACAACGTTTCTGAACCTCATTTTTTCTGAACAGAACATATCTGCTACCGTTCAGTTTACGCTCCGCCGCTTTTCAGTAACCAGATTGCAGTAGCTGAGAAGCTCTTTCCATACATTAAAGGACTCCTTCAATAGCGGTAGAAATTTCTTTTACAGACGTCCACGCGTAAGTGCTTCAAAAACTTGGAATAAGACTAACCTAACGTAAGTCTAGCGGACTCAGCTTTTAGTGATTTCTTGTTGGTTACGATTTCTGAGGCGCAGAGGACAAATTCCAGGAGAAATTGTGACCGAATCGGGAGCAATCATGTTCTAGTTTTGATTCTTTTTCTTTTTTTCTGCGTAGTCGCGATAATAAACTGCTGTAGTAGCCACGTCTCACTGGTCTCATAATATTTCCTTGGTAATCCAAACCAAAGATCATCTAATTTCACTTTACATATACCAAGCATTCTCACAGAGGCCACAGTAACTGCTGGAAAAACATTCGAGTTTTAACTTTTGATTCAATTCTCAAACATCTAGACTGACACCAGGATATTTTCCTTGTTACGGCACACAGGTTAATAGCCCATAGGTTTCTAGTTTGCTTTCGATGAAGTCATCCCTCCCCCACCTGCCATCAACCAACACTGACTCACCTGCCCCTGTCCTTTTTCCGAAATCACCGTGTCGCCCTCCCATCAGCAATACACTTTGGTTTGTGGTGACAAGAATGTGACTATCCTTTATCCTTATTCAGTGTGGGATTATTTGAACATATCGCTGAACATTAGGTACAAAAGCAAAACAACACAAAAATTTCACAAGAAAGAAGACTTGTCTAACAAATTTGCGCGGGAATATGCACATACGCACTTAACCTAAGCGCTAGAAAAAACATTCAAACGACAACAACTGTAGCCGGAAAAAAAAGGTCACCAGAGTATAGGAAACGTACTGTGCACTAGAAGACTGTGTTAATGTAACTACTGATGAAACTACTATCTATACACAGCCGTCACTTTGACGTGAAAATCCAAACGGCCTACATATATTTCGATATCTTCGTGAATGGCGAGACCGGTGCATTTTAGAATAATAGCTTCTGCACAACTTTGAAAAAGCAGCAGAAAAACAGTAATTTGTTTACATATGCTCCATTCTTATGACTTTACTATGGAGAAGAACCCTTAATACATGTACCGTGTATTTTTTAGTTAGAGTTCAGCCATGGTTGATGCATATTCTTTTGGGATAGTTATCAGCTTCCCTTGTCAGAATGTCTTCCCTTGTCTACCAGTCACTTTACGAAATCAATTTCTAACTATTAGTCTAGTCGCAGCTTAGTGTTGTCCTTTATGACAAATGAAAGACGTCAATCCTTTAACTATTGCTCATCAGCCAAATTCGTAACCAAGTTTGAAAAGCGAAGAGGCGTAGACCGATGTTTATTCTAGAACCGGACACACAGTACTCCTCCGTCAACAGAAATTCCTATAAAATTTCGCTGTGTCATGTCGCGGTTTCGGTGGATCGCAATACATTCTTCGTGTCCGATACTATAATTGCGTTCTGTAACTGTGAGTGACGACCAAATTTATGAGTACCTACCGTACGGCTATCACTTTCGCGGTAAAAATATAAGACGTGGCAGCAGCTGAAGCTGTAGCCCTAAACGCATCTTTGCCTTTACTATTCCGCACACGCTCCACAATCATCCGATGAAACGACTGTGTTACAGTGAGACCAGTTAAAGTTTTCTGTCACGTATCACTGCCTGCCGAGCGGTTCTAGGCGCTTCAGTCAGGAACCGCGCTGCGGCTACTGTCGCGGGTTCGAATCCTGCTTCGGGCATGGATGAGTGTGATTTCCTTACGTTAGTTAGGTTTAAGTAGTTCTAAGTCTAGGGCACTGATGACCTCAGATGTTATGTACCATAGTGCTCATAACCATTTGAACAATTTGGATCACTACCTGTACTGCAACAAAATATACCTGGCAACGATCTGGGTCAGACTTTCCGTAATTCATCTTTTTGTAGTGTAAGGCTGCCGTGCTGACTTGAGGGCTAGTGACTCTCTCATGGAGGCGAATGTTTTCCGTCACCGGCTAGAAGCTAAATTCTGAAAAATCGAGACAAGAAGCTGCACTTTTGCACAAGAGTGATATTAGAGGCAGCAAGAAATGGTCAATGGAAGTACTTGCATTATACTCCTGGCGCTGAATGGCTGAAAGGCTTGAATGTTGGAACAATTTTCAAGAGTTTCAGTAAGCTTGGCAATTTGAGTGGTCGGCTGATAGCCCTCAAAGATGTGGGAGCCAAGTTGTGTGTCGTCATTGAAGGAGGATCTCTTGTAAAAGTGTTGAGTACATCATGTTGGTAGAGTGTGATCCCTAATCATCGAAAAACTCGTTCTGCCAGAATAGACAGTTTAGAAGAATTAGGAAGAGTATTCCCATGTGCGAGTGTGGAATTCCCACCAGTTATTTCAGATTCCAATGGCGAGTATTGGGGTTTAATGTGCGTGCATCTAATCAGCGCACAACCGCGGCATTTAGCTTGCTGAAGGTGGTGGTTAATGAAATAATGGCCGTCGTAGGGCCTACCAGACTACAATAAATCATCTTTGTTTCCGTGGAAGATTAATGTTTTCTGACTTTTTAACTGGCTAATTTTGTTTTTGAATTTTGCATGGAACCATCAGGAGGCAGTGGATTAACTACTGGCGGCGTTCATTTTCCAGTCTAGTCGGCGATTCTGTGAGTCTTTCTCGTTTTCCTTACATACCTACAGAACTTTAATGTTTGGTTTTGGAGCAGTGACACTGACAGCTGGTTTCTCAGGATGGGGCACGATAAGGTTACGATTGTGGACGGGGCCGTAATCAGTTACTCTCGGTTGCACAACAAGTACGTAAACTTTATTTAAAGAAATTAAAAATTTAAAACAATCTCTTTTTTTTAGCACTCCGTCTTCAGGCCACGAGTGCTCAACCGGGACCATCCGACCGCCGTGTTATCCTCAGTGGAGGATGCGGACAGGACGGGCATGGGGTCAGCACATCGCTCTCCCGGTCGTTTATGATGGTATTATTGACCGACGCCGCTACTATTGGGTCGAGTAGCTCCTCAATTGGCATCACGAGGCTGAGTGCACCCCGAAAAATGGCAACAGCGCATGGCGGCCTGGATGGTCGCCCATCGAAGCGCCGACCACGCCCGACAGCACTTAACTTCGGCGATCTCACGGGAACCGTTGCCTTAAAACAATCTCTTAAAAAACAAAATTGACTGTATGACGGCTGAAGGCATTATCAAAGAAAAAAATTTCACAATTTTAGGGCCGAAGGCCACCAACTATAACCTCAAACAACGAAGGGCTGAAGGCCTGAATTAGAAGTCAGAAGAACAATTCCAAATAGCACATATTAAGATAAATACTTCGTTTTAAAACAAACTGTAACACGGCTGAAGGCCTTATCACGACAGAAGTGAAATTATTACTCAGCTGAAGACCATACTAACAATTAGAAATTACAAATATCCTTAAAACACACATCACAATGGAAGGAATCAGGACAAGCGGTTCTCAGCAAGTGTTCCAAAGGTCGGCCTGTGAAGGTAACTCAAACATAAGGTAAGATGAAACAGGCAGCCAAGAGTTGTACTCACATAACAGGATGGCAGCTCAAACTAGGGCCAGCATAAGCACCGATCGACCGAGTAACCAATCCGCCCAACGTCCAATCACCGGTACAAAGATGGAATATTTTTAGGCAAAGGCGAAGAGACAGACAGCACTTCGTCTTCAGAAAACACCCAAGGCCGAAGGACACACTAGAACCAGGTAGACCTCCAAAAAAATATGCACAGTACAACTACACGCTATATCTGACAGCATCAACACGACGAGGAAAGGTACACTGCCGGAAAAATACGCTAACCTCCAGGGCAGGTAACTGGGGCGTTAGCGGCCACAAGGCAGAAAATGCCGCTGGTTGCACTTCACTAATAGGAATAATACTAAATTCAATGACGAATAACAAATTGAGAAATATGGCTACAGCATTTCACCGCCTCGAAACACTTCACTCGTTGCCGCCAGGCTCAGCGCCCCTGGGAGCAACAACCCGCCGACCAAAGGCGGAATTTCAGAATAGTCGAGGTTGCATTAGCAGGTAACTCTTCATTAAACTTAAACGTCCAGGGTTCGATGTGCCACGAAGTCGTCGCTCTCACAACTACCCCTCCGTGATCCGGCAGTGGCAGCACGCCTCCAGCAGCCCCAGCTTGCCCTCATGCTGCATGGACCTGCTCGCTGCTGCTCCCCAACCGAACTGATCTCCGTTCGCAGCTCCTCCCCAAATCCACTACCCAGACAGCATTAAAATATCTGCTCATTCCAAACCACAAGATACACACTGATCCAGCAACTCACAATACAAAAACCAGTCACTGTGAAACAACACGGACGAATTGTAAGTAGGCACAACACACAGAGAAGCCAGAAGCGGTCGAAAGACCAAGTGCACGTCGACCGCTGTGACGACCAACCGAACGACCAACCAACGGTCGTCCCCACTGGGAAAGATCCCAGTATAAATCGTCGACTGTCAGTTTATTACCATGTCGGGCGAGTACTGGCTGTCCGGACCTCACTGCTGCTCCGTCTCAACTCTCCTGGTTCGATACACGACGACCCGTAAATACTGGAGGCCAATCGAAACATGGTACCACAGTACGCGCTATCGGTAAGCGCTGCTGCTGCCACTCACGGACAGACAAGGAGAGCAAACGTAGTAGCGCCAGCGAACACACTAAGAAAACGAGAAGCCACTATCGCTATTATAAGATGCCAAGCTATGAACGGCATCAACGCGAGCCGCACACGGCTCAGACACCTTTAACGTTATGTTGTGGGTTAAAACGAGATTTCGACCCTCGTTTGAACTGGTTCTAATACTGTATCAGTGCACGGAATTAATCTGGGTCCGCCAAGAAATGTTTCCTAGTAAATTTTCGGATATTCGAAGCAATACGTCTCGAGCGCTGCACTTCGCTGGAAGTGCGTGAATTCTGGCCGCATCCGCAGGAGGGACTTTGAACGATGCAACAGCCATAAACAACGAAGACGCGAAAGGAACGTTTCTGTGTGTAAGAACCTAAGAGGCAGAACACCATAGGAAGGCATCACTGCAGCGAAGACGATGCTAATTGAACTAGCCTCTGCCATGTTTTGTTGTGAAAACAAATGGGTATCATATACGTGGGACACACGTTTCTTTCTCCGCCAATTTCTGCTGAAAAAAAGGGCGGAATTTGTTGTGGGACATGGGGTAACATTCCCGATTCAGCTCCTGTAGTTTCTTGAAGTTACGATAGGTGGCGACGCTGTACGTAGCCTTCAAAATGGCGCCCCTAATAGAGATGCATACCAAGCAGACAGTTGCCATTAAATTTCTTTTGGCACAGAGCCAGAGCACCGCAGATATTCATAGGTTATTGCAGAATATCTACGGAGACCTGACAGGGAACAAAAGCACGGTGAGTCGTTGGGCGAAGTATCTGTCATCACCCTAACAAGGCCGCGCGAACCTTTCTTCTGCGTGCCGGCCGGCCGCTCACAGCTATGATTCCTGCAACGTTGGAACGTGCGGACTCTCTCATTCAAAGTGATCGACTGATCGCAATCAAACACTGGATGTTTCTGTTGGTGGTGGTGACACACTTGGCCACCACTTGGGGTACTCAAAGGTGTTCACCCGTTGTTTCTTCGTCGCCAACAGAAGACCATAAAGAGCAACGAAGGACCAACAATGCGGAATTTCTTGCACATTATGAGGCTGATCGTGACAATGATATGGAGGTAATTGATAGCTGCAAGACGATGACTCCGGTGTCGTCCAGAAGAACGATACCATGCGGGCATACAGCGGACCCTCCCTGTGAAGAGGCGCAAGGTCGAGTGGGGGGGGGGGGGGGGGAGGAGGGAGGGGGATTGCTTACAAATCACACATTCGACCCATTTTAGAATATTGCTCAAGTGTTTGGGACTCGTACCAAATCCCGAGGTTGTCTATTAACGAAGTTCCACGTATCGGCCGTAAATGATGACTGTAAGAATATATTAGTGGTACAAGCAACTACATATTTCTCTAATAGGGATCCTGAGAAGAAGATTAAATTTTGTTAGCTTAGTAGACATATGGGAATTGAATTTTGTATACCGCAAAAATTAAAAGCTGGTGCCAGTTCGTAGGAAGAGGTGGCGGTAGGGTGACTTAGGTTAGTGGAGGTAGGACAAGCGAGCTCTTTTCCTGCGATTTTCTTTGCTTAGTAGAGATAAGAACGGTGTAGTGCATTATCCTGTTGGAATTTTAACGGAGATTATGTTGAAAAAATAGGGTTTTTTTAGCCAAAATAGAGGTGAATAGTATAGTGTATTGGAGTACTGCATAAAACCTACCTGCTTTCAGAGAAAAATGTGTTGCGTTAGATATTAAATACCCCCTCGAAGCATAGTAAGTAAACTGTTTCTTATTTTAGAAATAATAGCTGTAACTGTTAATACATTTATCCCACAGTGAGACAACGACGGTCAATACCTTCACGGAAAAACGTTTTCGGTTGCCTACAAATCCATGATTGTACGAACGCATGCATCTTTTCGTCCGAAGGAATTGGACGACCACAAATGCCCTTCTTCGGGGCTCCAAAAATATGGAAATCGCTTGGGGAGATGGTTCAAATGGCTCTAAGCACTATGAGACTTAACATCTGGGGTCATCACTCCCCTAGACTTAGAACTACCTAAACCTAACTAACCTAAGGACATCACACACATCCATGACCGAGGCAGGATTTTAACCTGCGACCATAGCAGCGGCGTGGTTCCGGACTGAAGCGCCTAGAACCGCTCGGTCGCAAAGGCCGGCCCTTGAGGAGAGGTCGGAGCTGTATGGAGGATGTGTGAGGACTTCCTAGGGAAACTTCTGCAGCTTAGTCTAAACAACCTTGCCGTATCTGGGTCGGTCCACATTCTCCATACAGTCCGACCTCTTTCGAAGCAATTTCCATATTTTTGGAGCCCCGAAGAGGAGCGTTCGTGGCCGTCGATTTGCTTCGCACGAAGAGATGCGCACCTGGGTACAATCGTGGTTCCATAAGCAACCGCAAACATTTTTCCATGAAGGGATTATCGGCCTTGTCTCACAATGGAAGAAATGTCTATACAGTTATGGTGACTATTTTCGAAATGATGTTTTTCCCTTGTGACTAGTTTTCGTTTGACTACCCCTTACAACCACAAAGTAACATCCAACTGTTGATGTTCAGCACTTACAGCAAGAAATATGTATTATTAAAAAGGACGAATATTGTATATAGTTCGTCTCCGAGATGTGGCTTAATACATAAATACAAATAATGTAATCCCGTTGATTGTGTGACATTGAAAATGAGAAAACAATGTGGAAATTTCAATTTAGGAGTGTAGGATCCGTCTTTGTATTGTTTAATATACCCTTGACTACACGAAAGATATCAGTAAGACATACGTGTAATCCACAAGCTGCGGAGAACACAGAGTTAGTAGAGAAACACACTAGTAAAAGTTTACTTTTATATAAATTGTATGCAGCATATGGTTAACTCTCACTTGAATTTGAAACAAACTTCGTGCTACACAGGCCAAATACACTTAAGAGCCAAAGAAACTGGTACGTCTGCCCAACATCGTGTAGGACCCTTGCGAGCACGCAGACGTCATGCACCATGACGTAGCATAGACTCGACTAATGTCTTAAGTAGTGTTGACGGGAATCAACACCATGAGTCATGCAGGGCTCTCCATAAATCCGTAGAGTAGGGGGGGTGGGGATGGGGGGGGGGGAGGAGTGGACCCAAAGCATGAGCTGAAAAGAACTTAAACGAAATAAACTTTACTACACTAGTAAAAAAATTCATAGCGTTCACAGAATACTGCATTATTATAGAAAATATGTCAAAGTCTACATCAATTTTCCACTTTTTTTCCAGATATGTCGCGCATTTGTATCTCGCACACACGGCACGCTCTCTAGATGCATTCTCTGTCTCTCTGGTACGAATGCACATGCATCACCTGGAAAATCTCCTCCAGACGGATAGGAGGACACACTGGGGCCGTGACCGTCGGTCACCGCTTTCACTTCCGGTGATACGCGGTCACCAGCCTCAGCGGAAGAGGAAGGGGAAATCACACCTACTGCGTCCTGTGTGCGAAAGATAGAGACGGCACCGCGCGCTCTATACCAGTGTGTGGCCTACATACACAACAAATCTGACACACACACACACACACACACACACACACACACACACACACACACACAGACAGAGAGAGAGAGAGAGAGAGAGAGAGAGAACCACGTGCTCACTCGCGGTGCAGTTCTACATCCGCATGGATGTTCTGCAAATCACACTTAAGTGTAACCGTAGGCTTCCGCGGCCGTTGTCAATGTCAATAAAATTCTTCTGGGTTAGAGACCGCATTGTCATTTATAAAATTCCAACGTTTCGGCGTCTGTTGCAAGACGCCTTCCTCAGGGTGTGTTGCTAACTGTTAGCAACACACCCTGAGGAAGGCGTCTTGCAACAGACGCCGAAACGTTGGAATTTTATAAATGACAATGCGGTCTCTAACCCAGAAGAATTTTATTGACACACTTAAGTGCCTTACAGAGGGTTCATCGAACCGCATTCACAATAATTCTCTATTATTCCAATCTTGAACAGCGCGCGGAAGAAACGAAAACCTTTATCTTTCCGTGCAGGCTCTGTCTTTCCTTATTTTATTATGATGATCGTTTCTCCGTACGTATGTCGGCGTCAACAAAACATTTTTGCATTCGGAGGAGAACGTTGGTGATTGAAATTTCGTGACAAGATTCTGCCGCAACGAAAAAGTCTTTTTTTTACTGATGTCCACTCCAAAATCCCGTATCATATCAGTGACGCTCACTCCCTTACTTCTCTGTAATACAAAACGTATGCTCTTCTTTGAACTTTCTCGATGTTCTCCGTTAATTATATCTGGTAACGATCCCAGACCGCGCAGCGGTACTCCAAAAGAGGGCGGTCCAGCGTAGTGTAGGCAGTCTCTTTAACAAATCTCTTGCATCTTGTAAGTGCTCTGCTAATAAAACGCTGTCTTTGGTTTGCCTACCCCACAATATTTTCTGTGTGTTCTTCCCAATTTTAGTTATTCGTAATTGTAATTCCTAGGTATTTACTTGAATTTACTGCCTTTAGATTTGATTGATTTATCGTGTAACCGTAGTTTAACGGACTCCTTTTAGCACCCATATGGATGACCTCACACTTTTCATTATTTAGTGCAATTGCGGATTTTCGCACCATGCCATCTTTTCTAAATCGTTTTGCAATTTGTTTTGATCTTCTGATGACTCTACTGGACGACAAATGACAGCATCATCAGCAAACAATCTAAGACAGCTGCTCAGATTGTCTCCTAAATCGTTTATATCTATAAGGAACAGCAGAGAGCCTACCTTGAGAAACGCTAGGTTTAAATGGCTCTGAGCACTATGGGACTTAACATCTGGGGTCATCAGTCCCCTAGAACTCAGAACTACTTAAACCTAACTAACCTACGGACATCAAACACATCCATGCCCGAGGCAAGATTCGAACCTGCGACCACAGCGGTAGCTCGGTTCCAGACTGAAGCGCCTAGAACCGCTCTGCCACACCAGCCGCCGAAACGCTAGGAATCGCTTCTGTTTTACTCTATGACTTTCCGCCAGTCGACCCATTAGCCACCAAATAAATAAGTACAGAAAGTATAATTCGTCCCACACTCTTCTGCTCATCGCCTAGAACAGAAGGCATACACCTGATCATAAGCACACATACGCTGTCCTGTCAAAACGTGGAACACATTAAACTAAAATACAAATTATAGAAACAGTAGCACCATAAGTACCGCAAACTGTTAGGTCATTCAGTCGAAACTGAGGGAAGACGTGTCAGGGTAATCTTTGAAGTTAAGATCCTGAGGGGAATACTGTCACGGATGTGTGAGTCTGCCAAACCACAATGCATAGTTCACCACATATCGTCCTTACATTCTTCCACTTGCACATGATGATCTTCTCAGCTGTATAGTTGACTTTGCGCCACTGTTTCGAGAAAGAATGTTAATTTTTTTCCACCGGGTACTATACCGATGTTGGCCACATCAACTTTTTTTATTATTTATTTATTTATTTTTGCTGATGTTGCTCGTGTGCATCCTTTTCGCAATGTTATCGCAAAGAGTAAGGACGTGGCTAAACGTTACAACCAATACGTAGGTCGCAGCTATGAGCTCACATCGAGGAAACAAAGTCGCGGAAAGAATCGCTGCGGAGAGGTATCGAAATACAATGACCATTGAGGTGCGGAGTTGAGAATCGATTGCCTTGACCTGAATTCGGGCTATTGATCAAGAGAGGAGGAAGGGGCGGGGAGGGCGACGGCGGAAATAATGCAGAACAGGCATCCCGTTGCCATACCACAGTGCTGTACAGCTAGAACGAGGACACTATTCTTCGCAAATTCAGATTCATAGTATACTGAAATGAAATGTACGTATGGCGTATTTAGCCGGGATTTACTTTAGGGCGAGTTCCACCGCCTGGTGTAAGTATTTTCATTTGAAGCCACTTCGGTGATTTACGCGACGATGATGAGGAAATGATGACGAGGGCGACACACAAACCCAATCCTGAGTGGAGAAAATCACCGACCCAACCGGGATCTCCGTCTTTGGGAGTCAGCTTGTAATGATACTTGAATTACGTAATCATTACGGCACCTCACCTCAACCTCTCGATACCAGCAATACTCTGTGTTTCTGTAAAATGGTTAACATATTTCTGTGACAAAATTCAGGTTTGATTGCATTAATGTAGAGGTACTTCGATGCATCGATATGTATATATTGCAATGATATTATTCTTATGTGTATTCTTTCTTTTGTCACTATGAACATTGACGTACTTGTAACTCTGATTTTTGGACGCGTAAGCGGTTATTGGAGAGTCAAGCTTATATCTTCATGTTAAATAGACGCAAATTGTAGTCAGTTTATGAAATGTGAACTTTAACAGTGAGGAAGATATTTTCAAGTGTGTTTTATACTGTGATGTTTTGGAACGAGTTACGTGATATTGTAACAAAAGTAATCAAAAAGAAGTGTAACTTAAATTCGGAGTGCTGATTACTTTTTTACATCACCATTGTCCTAACTTGCAAAAGTTTAATCTTCAAGAATGGTTTATGAAACACATCTATAAAACTTTTTAATACTGCAGAGTAACACCTAGGCCTCTTTGCATCCGAGCTTGGAGTCATCACTACTTAGAGTTTCGACGATTGAGCCATGAGTTCACAACGAGACCAGCGTGGGAAACCCGAAAAGATGAGTGCCTAGTTTATCCATTATTTCAAGAAATTACTATTAACTCTGCTCTAATGACACCTACCACATAATATAACTTTTTTGTTGCCCGAAAATGCAATATTTAGCAGCTTCAGCAACATTACAATCATAATTAATTTTTGAACTTTGTTGTGGTAGGGTTGTAGGAAGCTGTGCTAACCGCAGGAAAAAAAAAGTTCAAATGTGTGTGTGTGTGTGTGTGTGTGTGTGTGTGTGTGTGTGTCCGTTACACACCAGGAAAGCCGCTCAGAATTTCTTCTCACATGCGGAACACTTCTCAACAAAATGGTAACATGTGCAGCCTCACGCTACCCAGTCAGGGAAACTACAGCGTTCTCGATCTCCGCCATTATTGCTGTTGTCTCTGCGTGGAACAAATTACCCAACGATCTGAATAAATCAATACTTTTCACACAAAACATGAATCAAGCACTTCTTTTGGCATCCTTCGGCTAGACTTTAGTAAGGGCAGTCCGTCCACGCGCTGCGTTTGTTCGCGGTATATAAATAAGGGGATGTCAAATGAAATCAGATGGAAAACAATTAAGTAATCGCAATAATTGTTTACACATTTATCCCACTGTTACCTTCATGGAAAAATATTTGCGGGCGCTTATGGAACGGCGATTTTACCCAAGCGCACATCTCTTCTTCCGAAGCAAACGGCCGGGAAACGCCTTTCTTTAGGACTACTCGCTGACCTTTTGGAACAGGGCACTACAATTAACTGACACACAGCAGTAGGTGGAGGCTTCGCAAGAACTAAAGCGCTTCATCAAGTTGAAACGCCAGGGAATGTTGACGGACAGTATTATTCTGTTGCAGCATAATGCCCGCCCACAAGTTGTCAAGATTGTTTCGACCGCGGTGTAGGCGTTTCGCTGGGAAGCCCTTACGCATCCTCCCGATCTCTCCCCATGCAATTTCCATATTTTTGGGACATTCAAGAAAAACATTCGCTGCCGCTGGTTTGCTTCGGTCCAAGATTTGCACGTGAGGGTACAGTCATGGTTCCCTAGGCAACCACGAACATTTCTCCGTTAACGCATTGGCCGCCTTGTTTCAGAGTGGAATAAAAGTTTTAAAAGTTATGGCGACTACTTTTGAAATAATAACCAATTTTCGTACATTTTAACAAACTGTTTTTTCTCAAGTTTCAAATGGCCCCTTGGTGGTGTCGATGCAGTCAAATGATGTGGCCATTTACGTCATTTTTGGCACTCGCAAACTCACTTATTAAATATATGAATGAAGATGGCATCTGTTCTTTCGGACATACCATCGGAGACCGTGCAGCTAGTTAGCATCAAATTACAATTTAATTAATACAATGAAATGAATACCCTTAGCTGCATACAGGCGTTGATATACCTGTACACGTCAACGGGGACAGTTGAAAATGTGGATCCGACCGGCACTCGAACCAGGGGTCTCCTGCTTACATGGCAGACGCTCTATCGATCTGAGCCACCGAGTACACAGAGGATAGTGCGACTGTAGGGACTTATCTCTGGCACGCCTCCCGTAAGACCCACATTCCCAAAATACAGGGTGATTCAAAAAGAATACCACAACTTTAAAAATGTGTATTTAATTAAAGAAACATAATATAACCTTCTGTTATACATCATTACAAAGAGTATTTAAAAAGGATTTTTTCACTCAAAAACAAGTTCAGAGATGTTCAATATGGCCCCCTCCAGACACTCGAGCAATATCAACCCGATACTCCAACTCGTTCCACACTCTCTGTAGCATATCAGGCGTAACAGTTTGGATAGCTGCTGTTATTTCTCGTTTCAAATCATCAATGGTAACTGGGAGAGGTGGCCGAAACACAATATCCTTAACATACCCCCATAAGAAAAAATCGCAGCAGGTAAGATCAGGGCTTCTTGGAGGCCAGTGATGATGTACTCTGTCACGGACTGCCTGGCGGACGATCCATCGCCTCGGGTAGTTGACGTTCAGGTAGTTACGGACAGATAAGTACCAATGTGGTGGCGCTCGATCCTGCTGAAATATGAATTGTTGTGCTTCTTGTTCGAGCTGAGAGAACAGCCAATTCTCTAACATCTCCAGATACTGTAGTCCAGTTACAGTAGCACCTTCGAAGAAAAATGGACCAAAAACTTTATTGGCTGAAATGGCACAGAAAACGTTCAGCTTAGGCGAGTCACGTTCATACTGAGTTGTTTCCCTCGGATTCTCAGTGCCCCATATACAGACATTGTGACGGTTGACTTTCCCGTTAGTGTGGAAATTTGCTTCATCACTAAACACAATCTTTGAAACGAAAGATTCATCTGTTTCCATTTGAGCAAGGATAAAATCACAGAAATCGATTCTTTTAATCTTATCAGCTGCAGACAGTGCTTGAACCAATTTCAGACGATAAGGTTTCATAACTAACCTTTTTCGTATGACTCTCCATACAGTTGATTGTGGAATTTGCAGCTCTCTGCTAGCTCTGCGAATCGATTTTCCTGGGCTGCGAACAAATGCGTGCTACATTTTCATCACTCGTTCTCGGCCGTCTAGAACTTTTCCCTTTGCACAAACACCCATTCTCTGTAAACTGTTTATACCAACGTTTAATACACCACCTATCAGGAGGTTTAACACCATACTTCGTTCGAAATGCGCGCTGAACAACTGTCGTCGATTCACTTCTGCCGTACTCAATAACACAAAAAGCTTTCTGTTGAGCGGTCGCCATGTTAGCATCAACTGACCCTGACGCCTAGTCAACAGCGCCTCAAGCGAACAAATGTACAACTAAATGAAACTTCATAGCTCCCTTAATTCGCCGACAGATAGTGCTTAGCTCTGCCTTTTGTGGTTGCAGATGAAGATGGTATCTGTTCTTTCGTTGCCGGCGCGGTAGCTCAGCGTGTTCGGTCAGAGAGCTAGTTAGCCTCCGTAATAAAAAAAAAAAAAAAAAAAAAAAAAAAAAAAAAAAAGCTGAGTGGAAGGATCAACAAACGAACTTGAAGGGATGTCATGTGACGTCCGCAACGACCAAATACAACGATCAACAACAAAAAACAAATAGATAGAGCGTTTGCCATGTAAGTAGGAGATCCCGGGTTCGAGTCCTGGTCGGGGCACACATTTTCCACTGTTCTCGCTGACATATAAAAACGCCTGTATGCAGCTAAGGGTATTGATTTAATTGTATTAATTTAACGGTAATTTCACTTATTAAAGCCTGTCGGATACCCCCCATTGACCTCGAACCATGAAATTTGGCAAGAACCAAGGTTTTGTGACAAAAGTACAGAGAAAGGTCCGAATATTGACACTTTGTACTTTCTTTCGTGATTTGTTGCCCGTCTTCCAACTTAAAAGATTCTCGAAAGCCTGAGGATTCCCCAGACCGCTATCTTGCCAGTATCGGTGTGTGTAATTAGCAAAAATCGTTGAGATTCTCGATTCAGACTGTTCTGCAGCGTAGCTGGACATGTGCGTTAGTTTGAAAACTGAAAGATTTATTTTCCATTTTCCAGTAAAATGTTATCTCTATTAATCAGTTCAATAGGTTGTCAAATTTGAAAACGGAAATGCATAGGTAGGAAGAACAGAATCTCTGGTCATGCAATTATGGAACTAGAAATACAAAATGAGTAATGGGTATTGGAAGTGTAGGTCTTATAATGAGTGAGAAAATAGGAACTCGTGTGAGCTACTATGAACAGAATAGCGAACGAATTAAAGTAGTCAAAATAGACACAAACCCAAGGCCCACATAGTAGTTCCGTAGATAAAGAAGAGACTGAAAATTGTGAAGTCTGCAAACAGATAAAAATTATGTGTATGGTAACTCAGTGACAATTGAAGTACAGAAACGAAGAATGACAAAGTGAAAGTCGTAAGAATGAGTTCAGCCTTCTCTTCTGTAATTCTTTCACTGTGGTAGGTCGTGAGACGGGAGCAAGAAAGCACATAAAAAGGCAGGTTAAATGCCATGACTCCTGAGTATGAACCCATCCTGGCCTTTATCACGAATTTTGACGGGATCGACCTGTTAATTACTGGATTTGGCAAGGGTCATGGTGGAGACTGGCCGCCGGATGCTCTTTAGGCCCTCCCCTCTCCCCTTCTGGGCGGGGGTGGAATCTCTGTACTCCACCTGGACGCTTTTAGTGTTGTAGAATTTTGGAACACGTATTATGTTCGGGTATAACAACTTTTCTGCAGACTAGAAATCTACTCTGTAGGAATCAGCATGGGTTTCGAAAAGGACAATCGTGCGAAAGCCGGCTCGCGCTATTCGACCACGAGAGCCAGAGGGCCTTAGACACGGGTTCACAGGTAGATGCCGTGTTTCTTGACTTCCGCAAGGCGTTCGATACAGTTCCCCACAGTCGTTTAATGAACAAAGTAGGAGCGTATGGACTATCAGATCAATTGTGTGATTGGATTGAAGAGTTCCTAGATAACAGAATGCAGCATGACATTCTCAATGGAGAGAAGTCTTCCGAAGTAAGTGATTTCAGGTGAGCCGCAGGAGAGTGTCGTAGGACCGTTGCTATTCACAACACATATAAATGACCTTGTGGATAACATCGGAAGTTCACTGGGGCTTTTTGCGGATGATGCTGTAGTATATCAAGAGGTTGTAACAATGGAAAGTTGTACTGAAATGCAGGAGGATTTGCAACGAATTGACGCATGGTGCAGAGAATGGCAATTGAATCTCAATGTAGACAAGTGTAATGTGCTGGGAATACACAGAAAGAAAGATCCTTTATCATTTAGCTACAATATAGCAGGCCAGCAACTGGAAGCAGTTAATTCCATAAATTATCTGGGAGTAGGCATTAGGAGTGATTTAAAATGGAATGACCATATAAAATTAATCGTCAGTAAAGCAGATGCCAGACAGATTCATTGGAAGAATCCTAAGGAAATGCAGTCCGAAAACAAAGGAAGTAGGTTGTAGCACACTTTTTCGCCCAATGCTTTAATACTGTTCACCGGTGTGGGATCCGTACCAGATAGGGTTGGTAGAAGAGATAGAGAAGATCCAATGGAGAGCTGTGCGCTTAGGTACAGATCATTTAGTAATCGCGAAAGCGTTACGGAGATGATAGATAAACTCCAGTGGAAGACTCTGCAAGAGAGACGCTCAGTAGCTCGGTACGGGCATTTGTTGAAGTTTCGAGAACATACCTTCCCCGAGGAGTCAAGCAGTATATTTCTCCCTCCTACGAATATCTCGCGAAGAGACAATGAGGATAAAATCAGAGCGATTAGAGCCCACACAGAGGCATACCGACAGTCTTTCTTTCCACGAACAATACGAGACTGGAATAGAAGGGAGAACCGATGAGGTACTCAAAGTACCCTCCGCCACACACCGTCAGGGGGCTTGCGGAGTATGGATGTCGATTCGAAGTGTTTACGGATCGCGTAACTGAGGCGGACGTGGGTACCAGGCCGTATATGGGAAACCACCTAAAAGCCGCGTCCATGCTGGCTTGCACTGCATATTGGCCCTCCGGGAAGGTTCGAGTTGGTTCCGGCGCAACTCCCCGAATTTCGGAAGCGGCGTGCTAACGTGCGCTACTGGGCGGGTCAAATGTCATCGTGAATAATTTGCATACAGTAATTTGAGGTGGAATTTATAAATACATGCATTAGGAGAGGCGTTGCCTTTGCGAAGTGTGATTATTAGTTACTGTCGACAGTGTAGGTCAGACGTGACTGTAAAGTACCGCTGGGCATTTCATGCCAGGAAGCGTGTGTGCGTGCTCTGCGGCAGATAAGCCCTCCCGGCGGAGGGGAAGTACTCGGCTTCCAGTATGCAGAACGCTGCGTCCAAAAACCCTGAGGCGCCGCAAGGAAACACGCGACTAATGCATCAGCCAGCGAATGAGGTCATAGAGGCGACCGGGAATAGCCCGCGCCACCAGTAAACGGGTGTCCGGTCACGCACATGTGTTGACCTGGCCGTCACCACAAATCGACAAGCCATCAGTAATTGTATAACCAGTCACTGCTATTCTCTTAGGAGACTGTCGCAGTTAAACTGTCGCCTCAATGAGCTAGTCAATCAGTCTAATCGATTATTCAGTTTCTAACACGACGATTTGAAGGACAAGAAAGAAAGAAAGATAGTGTTTAATATCCCGTGTGTGTGTGTGTGTGTGTGTGTGTGTGTGTGTGTGTGTGTGTGTGTGTGTGTGTGTGTCCACCAGAGACACAAGGATATCGGATTCGTGGGAATGCCCCAGGGAACATGACCAACAGCCCTTGTCCTCACACACATAAATGATCTGACGGAAATGGTGCGCAGTAATGTGCGGCTGTTTGCTGATAACGCTGTGGTGTACGCGTAGGTTTCGTTGTTGAGTGGTTGCAGGAGGATACGAGATAGACGAAATTTCTAGTTAGAGTGCTGAATTGTCAGCGTGCTCAAAGTGTAGCAAAACATAAGTTAACGCAAATGAGCAGCGAAAATAGCCCGGTAATGTACGGATACAGTATTGGTAATATGCTGTCTGACATCGTCACTCCCATTACTTGTCTAGTTGTTGCGCTGCAAAGCAAAGAGAAATGAGACGGACATACGAGGGTGTTAGTAGGGAAGGGGAATAGTCTGTAAACGGGACCGCGTATAGTACACTAGTGAGACCTATTCTTGACTACAACTCCAGAGTTTGGGTCCCCACCAGGTCGGATCAAAGGAAAACATAAATGTTGTTAGATATAAATGAATGGAAATAAATGTGCACCGCTTTTCCGAATCTACTTTAAAAGACATAATTCAACTCAGATTGAATCTTTAATCTGACAGCACGTTACGTAATATCAATTTTTTTAAATGTTGTATGAAGCCTAATTATTTCGCACGATTGACATGAAATATTTTAATAGGAGACATACGTCAGTTCTGTGCGCGAGTAGTATTTTGTGACTAAATGTTCCTTTTGCTAGAGAAAAGTGCTTCCATCTTAAGTAATAGTTGTGTAAAATCTGATAAATGATATGTAATTTAGTGCCACTCACACGACTTTACAGAGAGCATTTCTACACAACGTCAAGTGGAGGTTTCTTTAGCAGAGTGACAAACATTAGCCGGGATAATCATTTCTGAGATCAAACAAATTGTTACGCTGACAATAGGTAAATGGTTTTATATCCCGGGTGATCAAAAAGTCAGTATAAATTTGAAAACTTAATAAACCACTGAATAACGTAGATAGAGAGGTAAAAAATTGACACACATGCTTGGAATGACATGGGGTTTTATTAGAACAAAAAAAAAGTATTGCTAGACGCGTGAAAGATCTCTTGCGCGCGTCGTTTGGTGATGATCGTGTGCTCAGCCGCCACTTCCGTCATGCTCGGCCTCCCAGGTCCCCAGACCTCAGTCCGTTCAATTATTGGCTTTGGGGTTACCTGAAGTCGCAAGTGTATCGTGATCGACCGACGTCTCTAGGGATGCTGAAAGACAACATCCGACGCCAATGCCTCACCATAACTCCGGACATACTTTACAGTGCTGTTCACAACATTATTCCTGGACTACAGCTATTTTTGAGGAATGATGGTGGACATATTGAGCATTTTCTGTAAAGAACATCATCTTTGCTTTGATATGCTAATTATTGCTATTCTGATCAGATGAAGCGCCATCTGTCGGACATTTTTTGAACTTTCGTATTTCTTTGGTTCTAATAAAACCCCATGTCATTCCAAGCATGTGTGTCAATTTGTACCTCTCTACCTACATTGTTGTTGTGGTTTTCAGTCCTGAGACTGGTTTGATGCAGCTCTCCATGCTACTCTATCCTGTGCAAGCTGCTTCATCTCCCAGTACCTATTGCAACCTATGTCCTTCTGAATCTGCTTACTGTATTCATCTCTTGGTCTCCCTCTACGATTTTTACCCTCCACGCTGCCCTCCAATATTAAATTGGTGATCCCTTGATGCCTCAGAACATGTCCTACCAACCGATCCCTTCTTCTTGTCATGTTGTGCCACAAACTTCTCTTCTCCCCAATCCTATTCAATACTTCCTCATTAGTTATGTGATCTACCCATCTAATCTTCAGCATTCTTCTGTAGCACCACATTTCGAAAGCTTCTATTCTCTTCTTGTCCAAACTATTTATCGTCCATGTTTCACTTCCATACATGGCTACACTCCATACAAATACTTTGACACTTAAATCTATACTCGATATTAACAAATTTCTCTTTTTCAGAAACGCTTTCCTTGCCATTGCCAGTCTACATTTTATATCCTCTCTACTTCGACCATCATCAGTTATTTTACTTCCTAAATAGCAAAACTCTTTTACTACTTTAAGTGTCTCATTTCATAATCTAATACCCTCAAACATCACCCGACTTAATTCGACTACATTCCATTATCCTCGTTTTGCTTTTCTTGATGTTCATTTTATATCCTCCTTTCAAGACACTATCCATTCCGTTCAACTGCTCTTCCAAGTCCTTTGCTGTCTCTGACAGAATTACGATGTCATCGGCGAACCTCAAAGTTTTTATCTCTTCCCCATGGATTTTAATACATACTCCAAATTTTTCTTTTGTTTCCTTTACTGCTTGCTCAATATACAGATACCCACGTTATTCCGTGATTTATTCAGTTTTCAAATTTATACTGACTTTTTGATCACCCGGTGTATTTTGATCTACTTGAAATATCATTTATAAGTAACTAAAGTCACGAAATACTATAAACCGGTTCCGCCATAGCGAGCCGCTATATTTGTTACTGGTAGGTTCGACCAACATGCGAGTATTGCTTCATGAACTGATGCGGGAATGCCTGTAGCGAGGACGACGTTCTCTCTGTTGAGAAAATTTAGAGAACCGTCGTTTGAAACTGACTGCAGAACGATTCTACTGTCGCCAAAGTGCGTTTCGCGTACGGGTCAAGACAATAAGAAATATTAGGGCTTGTAAGGAAGCATATAGACAGTCTTTTTGTCTCGTTCTATTTGCTAGTTGGATGGGAGTTAATTTGGGGTAGGAGACCAAACTGCGAGGTCATCGGTCTCGTCGGATTAGGGAAGGATGGTGAAGGAAGTCCTTCCAAAGGAACCATCCCGACATTTGCCTGAAGCGATTTAGGAAAACCACGAAAAAGCTAAATCAGGATGGCCGGACGTGGGATTGAACCGTCGTCCTCCCGAATATGAGTCCAGTGTGCTAGCCACCGCGCCACCTCGCTCAGTTCTGGAAGTGGAAGACGAAAGGAAATGACTAGTAGTGCCACAAGGTATCCACTGCCATGCACCATACGGTGGCTTGCGGAATATTTATGTAGATGTGACTAGATACACAGCACAAGCTCAGGGTCGACATGGGTGGGGAAGAGGTGTTGTCTTCGCATACTGATATAAAACTGACGTCAGCTCAAACACACTGCTCTGCACTCCAATTTATAACAGCTGTCGGGTATCAAAATTAAACGACTCCCGGCCAAGTTTCCTTTCGTATAAAAACATCTGCGTTAATAAATATCAACAACGAAAATTTCTGTCAGATTAAAGCTGTGTTCCGTACTGGGACTCGAACCCAGGAAGTATCTTCGTAGTTACGTGATTGGGTCGATATAAGCAGTCATTTTTCGTCGCTCGTTGCGCGAACTAGGTACGACAAGGAGTCCGTAATAATGCTATGATGTAACCTCCGCCATGCTCCGTACAGTGGCTCGCACAGTATATAAGTAGATGCGAAGAAAATCGTAGCCACTGATAAGAAATTAATTTGTCATCAAAGTTTCAGTATACGTTCCAGTTGTGACAGCGAGCACCAGTTTCATTATTCTCAGAGTTGATTAAACATCGATGTAAACAATAGATACATGTAAACCCGCCAGGGCAGCCGAGAGCGCTAACGCGCTGCTTCCTGGACTCGGGTAGGTGCGCCGGACTCGGATCGAATCCGTCCAGCGGATTAACGAGGGCCGCTGTGCTGGCCAGCCTGGATGTGGTTTTTAGGCGGTTTTCCACATCTCGCTAGGTGAATACCGGGCTGGTTCCCATGTTCCGCCTCCGTTACCCGGTCCACATACATCTGAACACATTCGCACTATTCCATGGATTACACTTGACGCAGACTGTTGGGGTACACTAATTCCGTCCCGGGGGTACGGGGTGGCGGTAGGAAGGGCATCCGACCACCCCTTAAACATCAACCCCCTTAGACTTCAACATGCCAAATCCGATTAACGATGGCTGACCCTGCGTAGCTGCGTGACAAGGCTCAAGCGATAGAATAGAAAAGAATAAACAATAGATACGTCTACATCAGTATAAACACTTCTTAATTAAAGATTGGTAACAGGAAAGCAGTTTTTGTTAAAACTTAAGTCTTCTCTTACCCTGTGGCAATTGAATACGACGGGTACTTTCCAGGCGCGGCGATAATTCTCCATTAACGAATTGAGACTTGTGCAGCCATTAACTATCAACAGCAATATTGAGCAAACCACCAAATGATATGTGGCGGACGATACTTTGCGTACCACTGTGACTTCCCACACTCCTGTTTCAGTCACAAATGACCCGCAGGAAGAACCATTGTTGAGATGCCTTCGTGCGAGTTCAAATCTCATGGTCTTTTCGCATGGTATACATAGGATGAAACAATTACCCCATTTCGTGGGACAAAGAGGATAATGGATATGTGCCGTCGGCTTTGACCAGTGACGTATGAAACACGCGACGAACTGCGTAAACGAGATAACTATAACGGACATCAATGCTAATTTTTTTTTCAAATGAGCTAAGCTACAGATGAGTCTATCGTCAGAACCAGGTTTTTTGTTTTCACATTCACTGATTTCGCCAGCTAGCAAGAAAACTGAATACACGCACTAAAATATAACGTCACAGCAGCCATTTAACATTATGTCATTTACTAAAGAAGACGACTCGTATCGACTAATCCTTTTGACTCATTTCGTGGCCGCCAACGTGTGCTAGCCCTGTTCGGTTTTGCAGTTGTCTCAGCGAGTTTCCCATTGCGGGGGTAATACTCCTAAATAATTAAGGTTGAATATTTCGCCAGCGCGGCCAGTGTCTCTTGCAGAGTAATTCCTAAAGGAAGGTCCCGGACGCAGCTCTGTAACTGGAACCAGGAATTGGCCACTGAAGGCCCACAATTTGCTGTAAATGGTTCAGATGGCTCTGAGGACTATGGGACTTAACATCTGACGTCATCAGTCCTCTAGATGTAGAACTACTTAAACCGAACCAACCTAAGAACATCACACATACCCATTCCCGAGGCAGGATTCGAACCTGCGATCGTAGCAGTCACGCAGTTCCGGACTGAACCGCCTAGAACCGCTCGGCCACCGGGGCTGGCCAAAATCTGCTCTGGTTGTCTGGAAATCCCAAAGGTGAAACAATTTCGTGGAGCTCAAGAAATCGAGTAGAAGGTCGCGAGCCCTCAGGCGGTGGATAAGCTGTTTGCCTTCTGTGGCGGAGAAGCCTTCTTTATCCTGCACAGGATGGTTGTAATTTACGTTCTGTTAGTTGAGACCGCCCCCATGATAACCGAGTGATAGTAGGTTAATGAAATTTAATGCAAATGTTTGTAAGGGCATGCGGACGAGAAATAATGAATAATCTATTGAAAGCAACATTTTAATTTCTACACGAAAGGGTAACATTTACACCACTGGCCATTAAAATTGCTACACCAAGAAGAAATGTAGATGATAAACGGGTATCCATTGGACAACTACACTCCTGGAAATGGAAAAAAGAACACATTGACACCGGTGTGTCAGACCCACCATACTTGCTCCGGACACTGCGAGAGGGCTGTACAAGCAATGATCACACGCACGGCACAGCGGACACACCAGGAACCGCGGTGTTGGCCGTCGAATGGCGCTAGCTGCGCAGCATTTGTGCACCGCCGCCGTCAGTGTCAGCCAGTTTGCCGTGGCATACGGAGCTCCATCGCAGTCTTTAACACTGGTAGCATGCCGCGAAAGCGTGGACGTGAACCGTATGCGCAGTAGACGGACTTTGAGCGAGGGCGTATAGTGGGCATGCGGGAGGCCGGGTGGACGTACCGCCGAATTGCTCAACACGTGGGGCGTGAGGTCTCCACAGTACATCGATGTTGTCGCCAGTGGTCGGCGGAAGGTGCACGTGCCCGTCGACCTGGGACCGGACCGCAGCGACGGACGGATGCACGCCAAGACCGTAGGATTCTTCGCAGTGCCGTAGGGGACCGCACCGCCACTTCCCAGCAAATTAGGGACACTGTTGCTCCTGGGGTATCGGCGAGAACCATTCGCAACCGTCTCCATGAAGCTGGGCTACGGTCCCGCACACCGTTAGGCCGTCTTCCGCTCACGCCCCAACATCGTGCAGCCCGCCTCCAGTGGTGTCGCGACAGGCGTGAATGGAGGGACGAATGGAGACGTGTCGTCTTCAGCGATGAGAGTCGCTTCTGCCTTGGTGCCAATGATGGTCGTATGCGTGTTTGGCGCCGTGCAGGTGAGCGCCACAACCAGGACTGCATACGACCGAGATACACAGGGCCAACACCCGGCATCATGGTGTGGGGAGCGATCTCCTACACTGGTCGTACACCTCTGGTGATCGTCGAGGGGACACTGAATAGTGCACGGTACATCCAAACCGTCATCGAACCCATCGTTCTATCATTCCTAGACCGGCAAGGGAACTTGCTGTTCCAACAGGACAATGCACGTCCACATGTATCCCGTGCCACTCAACGTGCTCTAGAAGGTCAACTACCCTGGCAAGCAAGATCTCCGGATCTGTTCCCCATTGAGCATGTTTGGGACTGGATGAAGCGTCGTCTCACGCGGTCTGCACGTCCAGCACGAACGCTGGTCCAACTGAGGCGCCAGGTGGAAATGGCATGGCAAGCCGTTCCATAGGACTACATCCAGCATCTCTACGATCGTCTCCATGGGAGAATAGCAGCCTGTATTGCTGCGAAAGGTGGATATACACTGTACTAGTGCCGACATTGTGCATGCTCTGTTGCCTGTGTCTATGTGCCTGTGGTTCTGTCAGTGTGATCATGTGATGTATCTGACCCCAGGAATGTGTCAATAAAGTTTCCCCTTCCTGGGACAATGAATTCACGGTGTTCTTATTTCAATTTCCAGGAGTGTATATTACACTAGAACTGACATGTGATTACATTTTCATGCAATTTGGGTGCATAGATCCTGAGAAATCAGTACCCAGAACAACCACCTCTGGCAGTAATAACGGCCTCGATAAGCCTGGCCATTGAGTCAAACAGAGCTTGGATGGCGTGTACAGGTACAGCTGCCCATGCAGCTTCAACACGTTACCACAGTTCATCAAGAGTAGTGACTGACGTATTCTGACCAGCCAGTTACTCGGCCACCATTGACCAGACGTTTTCAATTGGAGAGATCTTGGGAATGTGCTGGCCAGGGCAGCAGTCGAACAGTTTCTGTATCCAGAAAGGCCCGTACAGGACCTCCAACATGCGGTCAACCTGCTGAAATATAGGGTTTCGCAGGAATCGAATGAAGGGTAGAGCTACGGGTCGTAACACATCTTAAATGTAACGTCCACTGTTCAAAGTGCCGTCAATGTAACCAATGGCACCCCATACCATCACGACAGGTGATAGGCCAGTGTGGCGATCACGAATACAAGCTTCCAGTGTGCGTTCACTGGGATGTCGCCAAACACGGATGCGACCATCATGATGCTGTAAACAGAACCTGGATTCATCTGAAGAAATGACGTTTTGCCATTCGTGCACCCAGGTTCGTTGTTGAGTACACCATCGCAGGCGCTCCTGTCTGTGATACAGCGTCAAGGGTTACCGCAGCCGTGGTATCCGAGCTGATAGTCCATGCTGCTGCAAACGTCGTCGAACTGTTCGTGCAGATGGTTGTTGTCTTGCAAACGTCCCCAACTGTTGACCCAGGGATCGAGACGTGGCTGCACGATCCGTTACAGCCATGCGGATAAGATGCCTTTCATCTCGACTGATAGTGATACGAGGCCTTTGGGATGCAGCACGGCGTTCCGTATTACCCTCCTGAACCCACAGATTCCATATTGTGCTAACAGTCATTGGACCTCGACCAACGCGAGCAGCAATGTCGCGATACGATAAACCGCAATCGCGATAGGCTACAATCTGACTTTTTTCAAAGTCGGAAACGTGGTGGTACGCATTTCTCCTCCTCACATGAGGCATCACAACGACGTTTTACCAGGCAACGCCTGTCAACTGCAGTTTGTGTATGAGAAATCGGTTGGAAACTTTCCTCATGTCAGCACGTTGTAGGTGTCGCCACCGGCGCCAACCTTGTGTGAATGCTCTGAAAAACTTATCGTTTGCATATCACAAAAAATGGCTCTGAACACTATGGTACTTAACTGCTGAGGTCATCAGTCCCCTAGAACTTAGAACTACTTAAACCTAACTAATCTAAGGCCATCACACACATCAATGCCGGAGGCAGGATTCGAATCTGCGACCGTAGCGTTCACGCGGTTCCAGACTGTAGCGCCTAGAACCGCTCGGCCACTCCTTATAACTAATCATTTGCATATCACAGCATCTTCTTCCTGTCGGTTAAATTTCGCGTCTGTAGCACCTCATCTTCGTTGTGCAGCAATTTTAATGGCCAGTAGTGTAGTAACTGCATACCACGTTTACGTTCCGGGTTACAAACGTTGCTCAGTGTGACGACCATCTGCACCGACAACATGCTGGAATCGCGTTATAGAACATTCTGCTGCTGCCCGAAACACCTCATGGTTAGCAGTTTCCTACCTCCTTCGCCAAACTCATCTTCATCTTGAAGATCGCATATTGCGTCCAGCATTTACAGTTAAGGCTACATTAACTTCTTCAATAATTTGTGGTGCAAATGGCCATTGGCCTCTGTTAGGAGCAATTCCCAAATCTCCAGTTAATTCGAACTTCCAAATCAAGTTCTTCAACCCCAGTGCGGAAAGAGGAGCTCTCCGAATTCCTTTACTGCATCGATTTCTCGCGCAGAGCGGCAGCAGTATTGGTACGGTTTTGATAAAATAGCTTTACGAATACATGCTTACTCACCTAGTCTAGGCGTATGTTGACAGCCTGCAATTGTAATGCACACGGATGTTTGTGTTTCAACCATACGTCGCCGTACCAATACCGGTGCCTAACGGCAGGTCACGACACGTAACTCTACTGAACTACTGACAACGCAAATCCTGCAGTGTGCAGTCTGAAAATCTACATCTGCATCTGCATGGACACTCTGCAAATCACATTCAAGTGCCTGGCAGAGGGTTCATCGAACCACCTTCACAATTCTCTATTATACCAATCTCGTATAGCGCGCGGAAAGAATGAACACCTAGGCATGTATCTTTCTGTATGAGCTCTGATTTCCCTTATTTTATCTTGGTGATCGTTCCTCCCTATGTAGGTCGGTGTCAACAAAATATTTTCGCATTCGGAGGAGAAAGTTCTTGATTGGAATTTCGTGAGAAGATTCCGTCGCAACGAGAAACTCATTTCTTTTAATGATTTGCAGCCCAAATCCTGTATCATTGTTGTGACACTCCCATATTTCGCGATAGTACACAACGTACTGCCTTTCTTTGACCTTTTTCGATGTACTCCGTCAGTCCTATCTGGGAATATTCTAAAAGAGGACGGACAAGCGTAGTGTTGGCAGTCTCCTTAGTAGGTCTGTTACATTTTCTAAGTGTCCTGCCTATAAAACGCAGTCTTTGGTTAGCCTTCCCCACAACATTTTCTATGTCTTCCTTCCAATTTAAGTTGTTCGTAATTGTAATACCAACGTATTTAGTTGAATTTACGGCTTTTAGATTAGACTGATTTATCGTGTAACCGAAGTTTAACGAGTTCCTTTTAGCACTCATGTGGATGACCTCACACTTTTCATTATTTAGCGTCAACTCCCATTTTCCACCATTCTGATATCTTTCCTAAATCGTTTTGCAGTTTGTTTTGATCTTCTGATGACTAATAGTCGATAAACGACAGTTTCATCTGCAAACAACCGAAGACGGCTGCTTATATTGTCTCCAAAATCGTTTATATAGGTAAGGAACAGTAAAGGGCCTATAACACTATCTTTGGGAACGCCAGAAATCACTTCTGTTTCACTCGATGACTTTCCGTCAGTTACTACGAACTGTGACCTCTCTGACAGGAAATCATAAATCCAGTCACATAACAGAGACGATATTCCATAAGCATGCAATTTCACTATTAGCCGCTTGTGTGATACAGTGTCAAAAGCCTTCCGGAAATCCAGAAATACGGAATCGATCTGAAATCCCTTGTCAATAGCAATCAACACTTCGTGTGAATAAAGCGCTAGTTGTGTTTCACAGGAGCGATATTTCCTAAATCCATGTTGACTGTGTGTCAATAGACCGTTTTCTTCGAGGTAATTCAAAATGTTCGAACACAGTATATGTTCTAAAATTCTGTTGCAATTCCACGTTAACGGTATGAGCCTGTAATTTAGTGGATTACTCCTACCACCTTTCTTGAATATTGGTGTGATCTGTACAACTTTCCAGTCTTTGGGTACAGTTCTTTCGTCGAGCGAACGGTTGTATATAATTGTCAAGTATGGAGCTAACGCATCAGCATGCTCTGAAAGGAACGTAATTGGTATACAGTCTGGACCAGAAGACTTGCTTCTATTGAGTTAAGTTGCTTCACTACCCCGAGGATATCTACTTCTACGTAACTCATGTTGGCAGCTGTTCTCGATTCGAATTCTGGAATATTTACTTCGTCTTCTTTTCTGAATGCATTTCGGTAGGTTATGTTTAGTAACTCTGCTTTGGCAGCACTGTCTTCGAAAGTGTTTCCAATGCTATCCCGGAGAGAAGGCATTGATTGTTTCTTGCTGCTAACATAATTCTCATACGACCAGAATCTCTCTGGATTTTCTGCCAGGTTTCGAAACAAAGGTTCGTTGTGGAAACTGTTATAAGCATCTCGCATTGAAGTCCGCGCTAAATTTTGAGCTTCTGTAAAAGATCATTCCTATAAAGTACGACAAACAGTTTTCCGTCTACACTGGCTCAAGCAGCGGAAGTTTTATTATATCCACACTGTAGGCCATATCAGAACTCTGGAGTAGGCGATCCTTCATGATCAACCAAGTTGCTTAGGGCAGTATAGAAGATAGCGGCCGGCCGCGGTGGTCTAGCCGTTCTAGGCGCGCAGTCCGGAACCGCGCGACTGCTACGGTCGCAGGTTCGAATCCTGCCTCGGGCATGGCTGTCTGTGATGTCCTTAGGTTAGTTAGGTTTAAGTAGTTCTAAGTTCTAGGGGCATAAGGTTCCAACACGAAATGAACACGTTTTGTAACAATTTTTGAAGACCAGAAGATGACAGCAAAGGCTGTCGAAACCGGTTGTCGAAAATGAAATATTCATGTGAACTTGAATATAGGAAGTTTTTACCTAGTATATATGAAGAGCTTATTTCAATAGTGGTACAAGTCCATTTTTGTTCATTTAGATATACAGAATCCTAAAGTTAAATGAGCGCTGAATAATCTGCAGTTGAGATACCGGAAATATTCAAGCATATGGCTTCTTGCTAGAGATGAACCTTTCTTTTTGTTTGTTTGATTTATTAATTTCAGAAGCATTATAGGCAGAAAAGTGGAGGTAATGGACTTGCACCACTATTGAAATAAGCCCTTCATATTTGATGAATTTTTTATTTAAATGATGTAGGTATTCGAACTGGCGGTGACAACACATGTACAACTTTGCTTCCGCCGATTGCCGATAGGTGGCGACACCGGTAAGTAGCGGCCGAAAGAAACAAATCGCGGACGTCAGGCAGTCAGCTTGGACCTCGGTCAACATAACCTCATTCAAACATTAGTGGATTTGTGTCTGCGTCATGAAGTTGTACTTGACTGAAAATGTCGGTTTACGAGCCTAATTCTAGTCATTTGCGGGAGATGTTACTGTTTTGTTTCAATATGAAGGAAACAGCGGCTGAGTCTCATCCAATGCTCTCAAGTACGTACAGTAAGGACGCTATTAGTGAAAGAACGTGTCGTGATTGGATTCAACGCTTCAAGAACGGTGATTTTGATGTCTTAGACCGGCATAGTGGTGGAAGAAAGAATTATTTCAAAGATGCAGAATTGGAGACTTTGCTGAGTGAAGACTCGCGTTAAACTCAAGAACAACTGGCACGATTAGTGGGAGTGACACAGCAAGCCATTTCGAAACGTCTCAAGGCTATGGGCATGACTCAGAAAGAAGGAACTTGGGTCCCGTGTGAGTTGAAACCAAGACACGTTGAAAGGCGTTTGTGTGCTTGTGAACAGTTGCTACAGAGGCAAAAACGGAAGGAATTTCTGCATTGCATTGTGACCGGG
Organism: Schistocerca gregaria; assembly: GCF_023897955.1. NCBI lineage: Eukaryota > Metazoa > Arthropoda > Insecta > Orthoptera > Acrididae > Schistocerca > Schistocerca gregaria. Next base: position 146,806,858 of record NC_064925.1, read on the forward strand.
GACAAGAAATGGGCTCATTACGATAACCCTAAATGCAAAAAAACATGGGGATATCCCGGCCATGCTTCCATGTCGACGGCCAACCCAAATATTCACGGTTCCGAGATCATGCTCTGCATTTGGTGTGACCAGCTCGCCGTCGTGTACTATGAGGTGTTAAAACCAAGTGAAACAATCACAGGTGCTCGTTATAGAACGCAATTAATGCGTTTCAGCAGAGCATTACAATGAAAACGCCCGCAATACAGCGAGAGGCACGATAAAGTGATTTTGCAGCACGACAACGCTCGACCCCACGTTGTAAAAGATGTCAAAACGTACTTGGAAACGTTAAAATGGGAAGTCATACCCCGACCGCCATATTCTCCAGACATTGCTCCCTCTGACTATCACCTGTTTAGATCGATGGCGCATGGCCTGGCTGACCAACATTTCCGATCTCATGAAGAAGTCACAAATTGGATCGATTCGTGGATAGCTTCAAAAGGTGAACAATTTTTTCGTCGCGGGATTCGTACACTGCCCCAAAGATGGGAGAAAGTAGTGGCCAGCGATGGAAAATACTTTGAATGATAGATGTGTAACCAATGATTCATTAAAGCGTCAAAAGTTGAGGAAAAAGCGGCGGAAACAAACTTGTACACCTTGTAATTTCGATTTGTCGCCTAACTGTTTTTGTTGCAAGACGATTGTCTCAGTCGCTGTGACGTTTTCTTCGGTTTCAGATTTTTAATTTTGGGTTAAAACCTAATATTTTTGGTACACGAACAAAATTTTCTTGTGCATAACTCGTTGAATACTACAGATTTAATCACAAGAAAGATGTAATTTTAGATCTTTGAATCAAAATAGAGATATTGATATTCATATTAATGACATAAAAATATATCGTCCTACTTTGCTTCAACTAATGAAACATGCTTGCCATTTCGCTATAAAAGTAAAGTACCTAAAAACACTGAGACGACACCACCCCTCGTTTGAGATTGAATAGTTTTCTGTAACTCCTATCAAATTTAGTTTTTGGGCCACTATACATAAGCAAATTCACCGAAACAATTATATCGAATATTACTGTTTTAGAATTTTGTTCCCTCTTGGATACATTTCTACGGACGCCTCTGCTGTCACGTACATCCCGGTATCAATACCAACTTAGCCCTTTGCACGAAACGATGTGACATGCTCGAATGAGATATATATTAGAACGTTGACGTAATCAAACAGACGTGCTTATTCTGTAGATCATGGTTAGGAGAACGATATGAATGTAGCCTTGAGATAAAAGAAACCCAACATTCGCCTGAAGAGACGAGGTTCTCCGTAAAATCGGCCAACTGGAAGGCTAATGACAAACAAATAAATATTTCCACTATGTGAACTACACTGGCTGTTGGCAGTTTTGAGGAACGACATAAAAATCAGCCTACAGGTCTCGTTGCTGAGTGACTGACATGTGTGTACATTTCGCACTGATCTCATGGATATGAATGCTCCCATCGATATGGTTCTTCAAAATATGTATCTGTAAAACATACGGCCAATGCAACGCGTGAGGATAACTGCTGTTCAGATCGACGTGCACTTCGCTTAAGCATCCATTTTTAGCATAGACTGGCAGAAAATGAAAGCTGTCAGCACCAAGCACTGACGATCAAAGCCCAATCCCCAAACAAACACTTACATTCTCTGTTTACAATATCCAGCCACTACTTGCTAGGTTCGATCGGAATGAATGAAGGTCACCTATTTGGAGCCATTCTAGCAATAAACTGGAGTTGGTTAAGGAACCTGCAGTTAATGGCTAGGTGGGGGTGTGAACCCCTGTCCTGTCTTATCCAATATGCAGTGATCCTCAGCGCCTAACTCGCAATGATATAGCATCCGCAACAGCCAGTGCGTAAGTATGTTATAACGTCTCGCACGTTCTTTTACATATATCTACGGCCACGCTATACTACAGTTAGTGATTTGGTACTGGGACCAAATTGTTTCAAACAGTCTCGGTGTACAGTATGTTCATACTCTTCGCTCTATTACAAATCGGCTTTCCTCAATATTTTTAGCTTTAAAATGCTGGAAACAATCATTCTTCGAAATAGTAAACACCAGAAAATCTGAATAGTTGTGTCTAAAACCTCTGACGATACCTCTCGTAGCATCAGACTAAATAATTAGAAAAAATCCATCTTTGAAGACCACTACCGAAGTTACAGAAACTAGCGGTCACCAATTAACATCGCACATCGGATTATTTTCTGTTTACTAGACGAAAAAGTAAAGGGCCAGTCGAGAGTGATGGACGAAAATGTTACAGTGAATGAGACAGGATACCTGTCATCTTGCAACGTAGGCCAGAAAAAGCCAGAGCTGAACTGGAAGGAATTTGAAAGAAATAATACTAAGAATTTCTACCTTCCTTGCATGTATACGGCAAGAAATCTTTTATTAAGCACATGACAGAAAATATGTAAGTACTGTTGACACGAGACTAATAACAATGATTATGATAATTTTCAGCTATATTAGCAGGTCCTTTGCGTCTCCATTTCCTGCAATCCATTGCTTCCTTCTTAATACTGCAGTATGTGCTGCCGTCCATCACATCATCCAGGATCTGAAAAGTCTTCCACTCTCGCCTCCTCTTTCCTCCCAAATATCCATCTAAGACTGTTTTTATAAGCCCCTCCTCCTTTCTTGAAATACTTTCCATCGAGTTGATTTTCCTTATTTTGATTGCATTCAGTAAGCTTTGCTCATCCACTAATTTTTCACCCTATCCATCCTGATTACACTTTCTATCATCCATATCTCAAAAGCCTTCAGCCTTGCTCTGTTTTTCTTCCTAAATGTCAGCATTTCAGCACCATACCCGAGGACAATTCATACAAAATACTGTATTATCCTTTTCGTTAATACTTTGTCCATATTGCTGGAAAAAATTCCCATTTTCTTATAAAAGGCCTCTTTTGACAATATTCAACGTCTGCATACATATTCCGCAATCCACCATACGGTGCGTGGCGGAGGGTACCTCGTACCACAACTAGCATCTTCTCTCCCTGTTCCACTCCCAAACAGAACGAGGGAAAAATGACTGCCTATATGCCTCTGTGCGAGCCCTAATCTCTCTTATCTTTGTGGTCTTTCCGCGAAATGTAAGTTGGCGGCAGTAAAATTGTACTGCAGTCAGCCTCAAATGCTGGTTCTCTAAATTTCCTCAGTAGCGATTCACGAATAGAACGCCTCCTTTCCTCTAGAGACTCCCACTGAGTTCCTGAAGCATTTCCGTAACACTCGCATGATGATCAAACCTACCAGTAACAAATTTAGCAGCCCGCCTCTGAATTGATTCTATGTCCTCCCTCAATCAGACCTGATAGGGATCCCAAACGCTCGATCAGTACTCAAGAATATGTCGTATTAGTGTTTTATAAGCGGTCTCCTTCACAGATGAACCACACCTTCCCAAAATTATACCAACGAACAGAAGACGACTATCCGTCTTCCCCACAACTGCCATTACATGCTTGTCCCACTTCATATCGCTCTGCAATGTTACGCCCAAATATTTAATCGACGTGACTGTGTCAAGCGCTACACTACTAATGGAGTATTCAAACGTTACAAGATTCTTTTTCCTATTCATCTGCATTAATTTACATTCATCTATATTTAGAGTTAGCTGTCATTCTTTACACCAATCACAAATCCTGTCCAAGTCATCTTGTATCCTCCTACAATCACTAAACGACGACACCTTCCCGTACACCACAGCATCATCAGCAAACAGCCGCATATTGCTTTCCACCCTATCCAAAAGATGATTTATGTAGATAGAAAACAACAGCGGACCAACCACACTTCCCTGGGGCACTCAAGATGATACCCTCACCTCCGATGAACACTCACCATCGAGGACAACGTACTGGGTTCTATTACTTAAGAAGTCTTTGAGCCACTCACATGTCTACCATATACTATCCATGTAATGAGTGCTGCTCTTCCAGTCTGTTTCTATCATGCCTCTTAGGTATTCAAAGCTATGCACATGTTCTGATATTTCTTTCTTCTGTATTATCGTTAGCCTTTTATTGGCTCTTCATGTCATTACGTTTGATTTTTAAGTGATTTTCATTCCATGGTATCCATTATATCCGATAATTTTTTTTCGCCTATTGCTAGAAGTCTCACGTCATCTTCAATCCTTGAATGTCATCATCATCATCATCATCATCATCATCATCCATCTTTTACGCCCTTGTCATGTAGTGTGCAGTGGTCAATCAGATTTTCTATGAACAGATTGAAAAGGGTAGGCGACAACCAGTAGACATGTCTTACTCCTTTTCCTAGTTCTATCCACTTGGTACTTTCTCCTTTCACTTTCAATGAAGCTTTTTGATTTCAATATAATGAGTTTGTAAGGCGTCTGGTTTTCCGGTCCACACGAGAATAATGACCTCTTAACAGGACTGAACATGAGTTGGCCGACTTCATAGAGAGATATTACTTGAGAGTAGCCCATCAACTGAGGTCAAGACTAAAATTTTATAACTGTCCAGTCGAAAGATAATGTCATTTCTAGAACATTCCACATTGTTCGGGCATATCACTGTTCATATAATGGTTTAGATGTTTGCTGTCATGATGCCGCAAACACTTTTGAATAACACCTGCACCTGTATAACTTGTAAGTACGCTGTTTAGGTTTTTTTATTGGTAACGCCGCCGCCACGTAGCGCTCTGTATGAAAATCACTGGCTGTGCCGTGTGCAATCTGTGGCTGGTTTGCATTGTTGTCTGCCATTGTAGTGTTGGGCAGCGGCAGCTGGATGCTAACAGCGCGTAGCGTTGCGCAGTTGGAGGTGAGACGCCAGCAGTGGTGGACGTGGGGAGAGAGATGGAGGAGTTTTGAAATTTGTAAGAATTGATGTCATGAACTGATATATATATATATATATATATATGACTATTAAGGTAAATACATTGTTTGTTCTGTATTAAAATCTTTCATTTGCTAACTATGCCTATCAGTAGTTAGTGCCTTCAGTAGTTTGAATCTTTTATTTAGCTGGCAGTAGTGGCGCTCGCTGTATTGCAGTAGCTTGAGTAACGAAGATTTTTGTGAGGTAAGTGATTTGTGAAACGAATAGGTTAATGTTAGTCAGCGCCATTCTTTCGTAGGGATTTTTGGAAGTCAGATTGCGTTGCGCTAAAAAAAAAATATTGTGTGTCAGTTTAAGCACGGTCTTGTATAATTTTTCAAAGGGGACGTTTCATATGGCGACCCCGCCAGGATTCGAACCTGGAATCTTGAAACGACCCCTTTGAAAAATTTATACATGACTGTGGTTAAACTGCCACACAATATTTTTTTAGCGCAACGCAATCTGACTTTCAGTAATCTGTACAAAGGAATGGCCCTGACTAACATTAACCTACACGTTTCACAATTCACTTACCTCACAAAACTCTTCGTTACTCAAGCTACTGCAATACAGCGAGCGCCACTACTGCCAGCTAAATAAAAGATTCCAACTACAGAAGGCACTAACTACTGATAGGCATAGTTAGCGAATGAACGATTTTAATAGAGAACAAACAATGTTTTTACCTTAACAGTCATAATATATATATCAGTTCATGACACCAATTCTTACAAATTTGAAAACTCCGCCATCTCTCTCCCCACGTCCACCACTGCTGGCGGCTCACCTCCAACTGCGCAACGCTACGCGCTGTTAACATCCAGCTGCCCAATACTACAATGGCAGACAACAATGCAAACTAGCCACAGACTGCACACAGTACAGCCAGTGATTTTCATACAGAGCGCTACGTGGCGTTACCAATAAAAAAACCTAAACATCCTACTTACATAGCCCCCATGCTCCCCACAAAAAATTTACAAATTGTTTTGGGCAGTGGCCAATGCAGATTTGAATTTTTTTTCATAATTACAATAATAAAGAAATGAAATGCACACACTTATCGATACAATGTTGGTCAAAAGCTAAAATTTTCTCACAGTCCATAAAGACAGCCCTGATCGTTCATCACAGTAAAATTGCAGTGTTTTTCTCAAAGTCTGAGCAATAAAAGAAATTGCAATTGGAAGTAGTGGATTTCTAAGCAGTCTTGAAGAAGTAGTATTGTCACGGAATTTTAAGTGTAGGTTGATAATTAAGTAGACATTTAGAATACAATTAAAAGTTTATTCTTGTAATATACCTTTAATTAATATGCATGCAATACAAAGACGTGTTCCACAATTGGAGTGAATTACATTTAGGTATGGCAAAATAACAGAACAACCAAGATATTTGTGAAATCCGAAGAACTCCGGAGTTGCTTGACATTCCAGGGTTTTTGCCGCACGTGTATCTACAAATGTCTTCAGGAAAGATCCGTTCTGGTACTCATGACAGAGGACACAAGATTCTCATTCTAAAATGACAGTTCTCTCAGAAGAAGACGAAATACCAGATTATTGAGTTTCCCCGCGGATTCAGTGAGATCTCAGAATCCTGACGTGGGAGATACAGCGTTGTTTACTTTTTTCGAGGTAAACATCGCTTCTCTGTCCGCCACAGATAACAGTTGTCTTTGTGTAAGGTACGCGAATAACACTGCGCTTGCTGCTGATAAAGATGAGACAGCATACTATGTATGTTCAGGGAGTGAGTGCATCAAAACCATCGTCCATATGCACACACTATGAGGGATATATTTAATTTATGTCGGTGGTCCGTAAATTCCTTCAAGAAACTGTCACCATGCCCACGTCAAGTGATCAATTGAGAAGCGTGGTTCACAACGACAGAACTAATGCAATGGGTCCGCTTTGCGCATTAACACCTTAACATCCTCCTTGTTACCAGAGAAGTAAACGCAAAAACAGAGCTATGACGTAATAATGCCACTACAGTTCTGTCATCGTTATACTACTGGACATCATCGCGCGGTATACATAGGACAAACATCGGAACACAACACGAAGTGTGAAAAAAAAAAGCTTGCAGAGATTATGTACTGTATGCACGGGTTTGAACCAAAATAACTACAACAACAAATATTTCACCGGAAAAAGGGGGAACCAATTAAGGGTAATGGACAAAAATATTAGACCGGACTAAAGAAGATAGCAGGCATCTGGCCAAGAGGGTGAGAGGGCATAAATATACACACAAATTTATTGTAACGAAGAAGGATAATAGAAGATCACGATTAAACAGAACTAGGAACCCATTCAGTCTGACTCACTAACACCGTCAAGTACTAACGACAAACCGTAGGAAGAAAATTAACACGGAATGCACACCATCCAAAATAAAGTCCGAAATCAACAACAACTAATGAACGCAATCTGGGACTCTACATCCTTCTACGAGGAGACATGGCCGGTCAACTTATCGAACACTGCAGTGCGCTTCAAAGTGACTCACGTACTTGACACTATTTTTCAACGTAGGCACCAATTCTCAGTCCAAACGTTCTATAACTCGTCAATTCCACGACGATAAAAATCCTCTCTATTGTAACGGAGCCTTTCGAAAACCTCTATGTGAACGTTCTCAACGTTGCAAAAATCTCTTTCCCCCAGACGTTCTTTCATCTTGCCGAAAAGACCGCATTCGCGTGGTGCAAGATCTGGACAGCATCACCGTCGTCTGTGCGGCCTTGGTCAAGCTGTTGGCGCCACTTGAATGCACTTGAGACTACGTTTGATCCATTCACCATGAATCTGTACGCAATTTAGACGTTTTACCCATAAGAATCATACTGTCCCGTCCGCTTCAGCTTTGGATCACGTTCCGGGTTGCCACGATCTTTCAGCCACACACCGTTACACACTTGTCATCCATACCGAAGCAGAACTATGTCTGCAGGAAACCTGGAATATATATTTTCTGATAATGTACCACTCTTGCTGCGTATTGGTCGTAGCGTGTGACGATATGTGCAACTTACGAGGGTAATCCCAAAAATAAGGTCTCTTTTTTTTTATAATTACAGAACTCTGTTATGAACAGAGCTTCACGCACTGTGTGTAAACATGCACATGCCGCGCTGAGGCGCTCAGTCTTGGCTTGGCAGCCGTTGAGAATGGAGCTCCAGTTGGATGTTACCGCCAGGTGCGAATTGCGCGCAGTTATTCGGTTTTTGAACGCAAAGGGCACTGCGCCGATTGATATCCATCATCAATTGACGGAAGTGTATGGTGAGTCGTGCATGGATGTCAAAAATGTTCGTAAGTGGTTTAGAGAGTCTGCAGCTGGTCGGACCGAAATTCACGACGAACAAAGGAGCGGCAGACAGTCAATTTCGGAGGAGACAGTGTTGAAGGTTGAGGAAAGCACGCGTGAAGATCGGCGGATCACCCTGGATGATCTCTGCACGTCGGTTCCTGAGGTTTCCCGAAGCACCGCTCACAAAACTTTAACGGAAACACTGAACTTCTGGAAGGTGTGCGCAAGATGGGTGCCACGCATGCTGACTGAGGACCACATGTGGCAACGAGTTGATGCTTCCCGCGTATTTCTTCACCGCCTTGCAGCCGAATAGGACAACTTTGCGGACTCAACTGTCACGGGTGACGAAACCTGGACATACCACTTTACACTTGAGACCAAGCAAGAATCACGCCAGTGGCGGCATCTTTCTTCCGTTTTTTGGGATTAGAAAGGGGTATTGATGCCCACAGGGACGACAATTAACGATGACAGGTACTGAGAGACACTGAAAAAACTCAAACGGGCAATTCAGAACCGGAGAAGAGGAATGTTGAGCAAGGGCGTACACATTCTCCATGACAACGCTCGCCCACACATCGCTCGCTCGGCAAACCGTTGCTCTCCTGCAACAGTTTCAGTGGAACATAATCACCCACCCTATAGTCCTGACTTGGCGACCAGGCACAATCACCTGTTCCCTACGTTAAAAGAACATTTGACCGGAAAGAGATTCATCCCCGACGACGAAGTGAAAGAAGATGTTCATGACTTTCTGAACAGCATGGCGGCCAGCTCGTATGACATGGGCATACAAAAACTGCCCAGCGTCTCCAAAAGTGCATCGACAGAAATGGTGATAATGTCGAAAAATAGCTAAATGTTCAAGCTGTAAACTGATGTAAACCACTGTAGGAATAAACAGGTCTATGTACTTGCAAAAATAGGGGACTTTTCTTTTGGGATTACCCTCGTATGTTCTGAAATCCCTGCGTACCATTATGCTTACCTATAAATCTCCCATTTGGCCCATTCTAATGTATGCAAATGTTACCTTCATCTCTGCCCCTTCCATAGTTTACAAATCGCTTGTTTTTCGCATCCGCCTGCCTTCCTTGGCTGGCATCAAAAACCAAAAACCAAAACAAGTTCCTACACACACACACACACACACACACACACACACACACTACGGAACTACAAACTGTGAAGAGCGTGGAAGAGAATCCTTTGTGCTGTAAGTTAAATTTTGTCCCCTTCCATTCTCGGATTATTAACAATAAGGAAATCATCGCCCATATTCCAGAGCCGTCCCGATATTCCGATTTGGTATGATTGAGATGACGTCTTAGTCACTCTAATGGCTGGCAGCGCCCCTAATCAAAGCCGACGGGTTATATCGCGTTTTTCAGAGCATCCGAACTGCAACATGCTTGAACGGACTGTACGAAGTTTACGAGCTGATATCGCAGATCATTCTGACCCCTCAATTCCTGCACTAAGAATATCGTTAATGAGTGTACATACTTTTCATGAAATATAGAGCGAAGATAAGCGACATAAAAAAACTTTCACATTTTAGTGTCAGTGATCGCGGAGACCACTTTGATGGTCTCAGAAGTGTTAAGTGTGGTATTTCCAAGTCAGCTTTCCACGTGTCTCCATTTCCAAGAATTCAGTATACAGGGTGTTTATAAATGAATAATATAATAAAGGTACAGACATAAGTGATATGTCAAATGAAAGAGCAACTCAAACAGTTTTAGCAAGAACCTAATAAATGTTCAATGTGAGCACTGACAAAGCGAAGTATGCGATTGGTTGAATTTCACTGTATCCAACCGCTGGTTAGGCCGCAAGGGGCCCAATGACAGGGCTTGCTTTCCATGGCCTCCACGATCACCCGACCTAACGCCATGCTATTTTTTCCCCTGGGGGTCTTCATCGAGGATCGTGTGTACGTGTCTCCGCTACCAGCAGACCTCCCTGAATTAAGGAACCGGATTGAAGCAGCTGCTGCTACAATCACTGAAGGCACACTTATCAACGTTTGGGAAGAATTCGGCTACAGACTTCATGTGTGCCGTGTGACAAATAGTGCTCTCATTGAACATTTATAAGGTTCTTGATAAAACTGAGTTGCTCTTTCATTTATAAACACCCTGTATTTGAATTTCGTGCTCATTTTACCATATTCTAACAATAACACGTTACTTTTACGGATCTTTTGTGTCAGTAGCTGTACGCACTTTTCTTGCCAATAAGCAAGTCCAGTCCAGTGTAAGCTACGAATTGACCTTACCATCTGTCGTATGTGCTAAATGATTTACATTACATTCTACGTCTTTAACTACAGTAATTGTGTCCCAGAAGGAATTGTCATTGTTCAGGTATATGACAGGAACGACCTTTCGAAACAAAAAAGCCTTGTAAACAAAGGGCTCTAAAATGCTTACCGTAAGAGCTAAGAACACCCTATTTGCTACTGCGAAACATTTGTACTGAACAAGTGCTCATAGCTGTTAAGGTATACATTTTAGAGCCCACGTTTACTAGACTTTTCTTTTTTTGCTTGGAATGATCAGTATTCAGTGACACTGAATACTGATCATTCCTCCTAGAATATCCTGTATATCCAGGTCGTCTATCTGCTTCCAGGGGGACAAAAATTCCATTTCTAAAATGTTTGAAATAATTGACAAAATTTAAAATGCTGTTATAACCTACTCATTAAGAGGTCTACACTTAGGTTAAACGTTTATCAGAATAAGTCAAACTTAAACTTAGAAACTGTGTATATGTTTTGAGAAAGGGTAGCTCGTGGCGATAGAATACCTGGACTTTGTTCATCAGGAATTTGAGGATGAGAGCATTTTCCAACTTCCAACAAACTTTACACATAACTACTGCGAAATTTCTTCTATCTTACACCCTCACAAAAATGAAAGGAACAGTTTATCGGTTACTATATTTTCGCTGTTCATGCAGCCAAAATTCATCAGCAGGCATTATGTGTTGAGTCATTAATTCTTTAACGCTACTTCTGTTCTTCACACTTGTTTGCAGGCAGTATCCACATATAACTTTGCAGACATCTTCAGTGGTGTATCATTGTACGAAACATAATTAATGAGAGATGACGTCATAAGCATTAATATGTATGAAGACTAGCTTTCCTTAAAATGCACTTTTTGGAGTTAGATTCTTTAAAGAATCGTGGATGAGAAGTTACTTATAATCCTGCTAAGACTAACGTAGGTTACCACTTTTTGCCCGTGTAAAAAAAAAAACTATTGTTAATGACGAAGACGAAGCAGTCGCCGTCTAAATATCGTAAAGAACACAACGGAAACAAGGTATCCGTAGTTGCTGGAACTCTGAATACCATGCGGTTGGGATATCGAAAGAATAGAGCTAACAGCATCGTAAATTTGTTACGACGAAATACTCAGCAAAGCGAGCGACATTTATGTCGACGTCGACAGCATTAGAGACAGAACACAGGGACGGGAAGGGCATTCGGTTCAACCGAATGAACCACGGCAGCATATGCCTCAAGTAGCGTAAAGAGAGTAAGTAAACACGTAGGCGGTGTGACGAGAACTTTAACCTGGTCCCATCAGCACATGATCCAGTTTCGTAGTCACTGCTCCTTCATGCTCTTCCTCGTTCATGCGTAGTTTTCTATACAAGCAAAACCATAAATATAGTTTTGAAATATAACTAAGTCCGAATGTCTGCACAGCAAATTATATTTACCAATATCAGCCACTTGATAGCTACTGATCGATAAATGCCTCCTCCATGCACTAAAGTCGGCGGCTGTACGCATACATGCCGCTCCTGCATGTTTGCTAAAGCTGTCTACTCACTTTCTATTAGTTCGTCTCTTCTGTTATCTCTTGTTGAACAAAGCATTTCCGTGGTTAATTATCATCCACCCGCGTGGCTTCACGCTATACTCACATTTCATTCACATCAGTCATAACTTCAGTTTGTTCTTCAGCAACATTTATTTGTTTTGATATGCCTCGTAATGCTTCTTGTCAAGTCTCTCTCCATTGCTCCCTGTGAAGCTCCTGTTGTTTTAATGGTTTCCGCATGGTTGCGTTAAGTCAGAACTGTCAACACTCCCAGATAGTGTACTTGCTGATTCAGAGGACTACGGAATATTAACTTTGCAAACACTAATTACTAAAAACTCTCGTAGATGTGTTTACTCTTTCATTTAGTTTTATTGTTTACCTTCGAATTGCGTCATCGGCTGTGAAACAAATAACGTAATAACTGGTTTTTTTATTTCACTATCGATCTGTATTCTTTTCTTTCCGATAGCCTGATTGTGAATTATTTTTATCTGCTCATAGAAGGTTTTCATACCTACGTTCAAAGACTCTCAGTTACGAGAGTGAATATTTAACTTTGCAGAGGAGTGTGCGCGCTTCTGCCATTAAAACCATTTGTGTGTCGGAGCGGGACTCGAACCAGGAACCTTGACCAGCTCTTGACTTAATAGTCTGTTTGTTGTTGGACCTTATCTGCACTACAGGCGAACATAGAACAGCTAATGAAACGACTTAGTGACGTACGTTTTGAAGTTGGCCTAAAAGCAACTGCAATAAGCCTAACTAATGTTTAATGAAATCACTGACAAAAACTGTACAAATAATGAATGAAACCACAGAACCGATTGATGAGTTTGCGTGTTCAGGGCATTTGAAGTTAACAACTGGATGAATAGCAGAAGAAATAAAAAGCGAAAATGGGAGGGGGACCTTATGTCAAATTAAACTATTTTTGAAAATAACCTACAGGAAAGTTGATAATTTTGAATGATTTGTCCTACTGAAAGTATAAGTCTGGATGTCAAAAGTAAGAACACTTCCCGATTCACAGAAAACGGAAGCTTTTTATTATACTAACTGTAGGTACACAAGAACATGTAAGCATAAAAAGTTACTACCACTATAGGGGCTCTCCGATCAAAACATTGGCGTGCTGACAGAATCTTCCGTCGGTTCTTGGTAGAACAACATTATAATAAATGAAAAGCACCAGTTTGATTTTGTTCTACAACACTGTAGAACAAAAGCAATCTGGCGCTTTTCATTTTTTACATTGCCGTGCACTGAAACGTTAAGTGGGTGATTAACCAGCAATCTGTTGGTAGTTGAACGTTCTTCAAGGGTAGCCAATTTAAGTTTCGAAAGTCAAAGCATCGATTATAGAATGTGAGACGTGTAGGAAGTGATGCAGTAAAGACGGTAAGGGATGAAGCACTGCATCAAAGTCGCCACTAGGTGGCTCACACTTTAATACGAATGGTGATGATAATAATGATAAACAGTGACTTCCAAGAGACAGCAACGTGCTTACTATAACCAGACACAGGCGATGAGTTTCTTTCCACTTAGTTTAGGAGCTTCCGTGATAAGTGTAAATAACAAACGTGGAACCACCTTACCTGTGTTGTAGGGAACAGCTGATCCAGGCGTCCACGTAAAGCACCGCAGGTATAAAAGTATATAAGAGCTGAGAACAGGCGATCTCCGCGTTTAGACTTATATGTAGCACACTGCACACCACGGACCCGCTGTTTAAACACTGTACCCTTCACTCCCAACTGCCGCCCTTCCCCGGTCGCGGCCTGTTACTCTCGCTGCACCGGCCGGCCTCACTGCACCGCACGCAGCTTTACAGCTGGAGCGCCGAGCTCATACTAAAGCGCGCAGCGGCGTCGCTTGCGCATGCGCCGGGCAGACAGGCAGGCTGAGCCACGCTACCTGAGCAGGCAGGCGGTCGTTTCGTCATCGCGTCGACGCTCGGCCACAGCCGAGGGCAGGTCGGGAATTGTGCCAGGCTGTTGCTGCCACGTGCTAGGCGAGCCGAGCCGAAGCGAAGTGGCCGGGAAGCGCGCCAGCAGGCGAGAGTAGTTTTGGCGACCGATGGCCTTGGAATTCGGGCGGCGAACACAGCCAGTTCGTTTACACTATCTATTCCGAAACCGAAGCGTTTCGCGAGTATCAACGTACCTCCGCAGGGAAAACCAACTCCAAGAAACTCTGACAACTGTTTTCATGTCGAAGTTCGATTTAGCTGCCAACTGTCGTCAACATTTATTTGAAATATTGAGTCAAACTATGTGAGGGAAGTATTGTGTTAAGTTTGCAACAGTTGACAATATTTGTAAGTCTGTCGAGCTCACAACATTTGTGAGTTTGTTAAACTTTCAAAATCTGTGTGTTTTCGTATGTTGGAACCGGCTTTAAGTGTGAGGATGCCTTCAGAAGCCCTACCTACAGTTCCAGTGAAACTATCTCGTACAGATTGACGCCCTCCGTGCTGACCGCATGGATTCCGAAAAATATCCATCATGCGAAACCCAACTCGCACTATTGTCACATGACATCCTAGTCAGTGAGTAAACACATAGCAGAGTTATGTAACAGGCGTATGCTCATTGTCCTCTCGTCTGCTTTGTTTCTTTCTTTCGTGTATACAATGGCGACTATCGATTACTTCAAAAATGGCTCTGAGCACTATGGGACTTAACATTTGTGGTCATCAGAACTACTTAAACCTAACTAACCGAAGGACACCACACAACACCCAGTGATCACGAGGCAGAGAAAATCCCTGACCCCGCCGGGAATCGAACCCGGGCGCGGGACGCGAGAACGCTATCGATTACTTACTTTTACAAAATTTCTTGAGTTCATTCACGATTACCCAAAACATTCTAGGCACAGTTTCACAAATCTTGGCCAGTGATATTCAATGAGAGTACATTAAACTTGTATAACTTCACCTGCTGCCGAATATGGAAGGTTCGCAGTAAGTTGTTGACCTGGTGATACTGCAGCTCTAAAATCTGTCTTTCCGCGGAATATGTGGTGCTACCAGCCTCAATAGTTCCACATGCCATTATGACAAAATTCCTGAAACGTTGCTTGTCTTCAATATACAGAGTGAAAAGTATTTAAACCGACAAACACTGGGAGGTTGTAGGTGACATCAAAACAAATATTTTTCCCTAATGTCATTTTTTCCTAAACCGGTAGAGGAAGATTTCTCTGGTCGCAAATTAATTAAACCAACAAACATTTTTCCATTTTTTTTATGACCAAGAGACAACACATTAACACAACCCAGTTTCAGGAGTTGCGTAAACAGGGTTGCGCATCTAGCCCCTCACAAAAAAGTCCAGAGGTCCCCATAGCTGGGGATCGAGCAGGCCATGGTACAGGACCACCTCTGCCAGTCCACGTTTCTGGGAACCGTCGGTCCAGGAATCGACGCACACGACGACTGAAATGTGCCGGCGCCCCGTCATGTTGGAACTACATCCGTTGTCTTGTAGGGAGCGGGACGTCTTCCAGCAATTCTGGCAATGCTCTGGCGAGAAAATTGTAATGGTGCCTGCCATTTAATGGCCTAGGTAGCAGATAAGGCCCAATTAAACAGTCCCCAACAACACCGACTCACACATTAACGAAGAGCCGCACCGATTGAAGGATCCCGCTCCACATGCTGCAAGACACCTTCGTCAAATTGCAGCGTTCTTACCGTGCGACGGCGCCCCTGTCCAGGTAATCTGAATGACCCGTTCTCACGCAGACGTTGGTACATAGCAGCAAAGGTCGTATGATGCAGGATACGGCGATTAGGATATTGTTGTTGATAAACCCTCTGTACAGCTAGTCCGTTGTGGTGCGCTACGTAGTACGCACCAACCATATCAGTGTACTCACTCCAGGTGTATCGATCGCTCCATTAGTAAACAGAGACAATGCACTACTACACTGATGGACAGCAGTTGCCTACAACTGAAGAGCATAATACGCCCTCTGACAACAGAAGATCGTACTACGGCGTCTAACAACTGACGAGTGTAATGCGGCCTCCACCGGTTTAAATAATCATCACAGGAAAAAATGACTTTAGGGAACAATATTTGTTTTGATGTCCCCTACAAACTCCCAAAGTTTGTCGGTTTAAATATTTTCACCCTGTAGAGCTTCTCCAACACAGATTTAAAAACTCTGTGGGTTTCTCTTTCTATCAAAAACTTTCTGGACGACATGCATCTTTCTTTGGGTTGATTTTAATGACGTACGTTCACAATCAGGTGCCATTTTCTTTTCTGTAAAAGTAATAAGAATAAAACACGCCAAATGTGGGTATTTACAAGAGTTTGAAACTGTTGTCGACATTTTGCAACAGTTGACAATTTTTGTAAGTCTGTCGAACTCACAATATTTGTGAGTTTGTTAACCTTGCAAAAGTTGTGTGTTTTGTTTGTTGGAGATGGTTTTCAGTGTGAGGGTACCTTCAGAAGTTCTGTCTAGAGTTCCAGTGAAACTGTCTCGAACAGATTGACGTCCTCCATGCTAACCGGATGGATTCCGAAAAATATCGATCATACAAAACCCAACTCGCACTCTTCTCACATGACTTCCTGAAAGCCATGGATCGAGGCATGGCTGGTGGTTGCAGTAGTAGTAGTAGTAGTAATAGTGTTACCTGACTTCCGAAAAGTATTTGACTCAATACATCAACGTCTTTTACCAAAGTACGGTAGTATAGGATAACAAACGGAACTAGTAACTATGTAGAGGATTTCTTAGTAGGCAGGAGGCAATATGTTATCGTGGTATCGACAAAAGTGTGGTTCACTTGTCCGTATAGAACACCAGTGCGACCCATTCTTGAGTACTGCTCGAGTGCTTGGGATTCCTACCAGTTCGGATTCAAGCAAGACATTCAAGAGATTCGGAGGCGGGTTGCTGTGTTTGTTACTGGTAAGTTCGATCAACACGGAAGTATTACGGAGATACTTCGGACACTCAAATGAGAATCGCTGGAGGGAAAACTGTTGGGCAAATTAAGAGAACCAGCATTTGAGCTGACTGCAGAACGATTCTAATGTGACCGATTTACATTTCGCGTAAGGACCACGAAGATAAGAGAAATTAGGGCTCGTACGGAGGAGTATAGATAGCCGTTTTTCTCCTCTCTCTGTTTGTGAGTGGTACACGAAAGGAAATGATTAGTATCGGTATAGGATATCCTCCGCCACGCATCGTAAGGCGTCTTGCGGGGTGTGTATGTAGATGCAGAAGTAAACTTACGGTGCGTCCTATGAAAGAGTGTTGGGACCCTTCTTGTTCATATTGTATCTTAATGACCTAGCAGTCAATGTTAATAGTAAACTCAGACTTTTCACAGATCATTCATTTACCTATAATGAAGTAGAATCTCAAAAAAGCAGCACATCAATTCAGTCAGATATTGTTAAGATTTTGCAGTGGTGCAAAGATGGGAAAGAATGGCAACCAGCTTTAAAACTACAGAAACATTAAACGATGCACTTCACAAAACGAAAAATAGAAATAGCCTACACTGGTGCCCAAAATTTAAGCAACAAACCACTATTTACCCGTCCCGTGTCTAATTCACGATATAGTCATACAAAAAGGCCAACAGATGTCCGTAGGAACGTGTTCTGCAGGGTATATGGCATTCCAGTCAACTGACAACCACACCAAGGAAGACGTGAGGACACCTATGAAACGGTACAGTGTTTGCTGGATAGTCCTACATCCACAATCGTTGAGTGGTATAACCGCTCTTTTAATTGAAAACAATATTATCAGGCTTATTCTCATATAGGGGAGAGGTGATTGATAGTATCGGAAATAATAGCATTGAAAGAGTTTTAATTAAAATTATCTATGTATAATCTGCATTAGAATAACCCTCGCAACAAAGTAGCGTCTCAGGGAGATCAAAGAGGGTTCAAAGCGGCTACTTTTGTTCATAAATCCTACTATATAAACCAAGCGCCGATATTGTTAGATCTCTTGTCTTGTTTTCTGTGCTTTGAATAAGTTTACGTAACTGCGGCGTGCGACTTACTGTAGCTGGAATTTCTGTGTGGTATTCTACGGAACGGATCAGGACATTTTTGTTAAGCTGCAAGAAATTGACTGTAGCTAATTTATACGGCACAGACTTTTCCCGTAAGATCACGGACTAAGAATATCTGAGGAATTGGGAACGAGAGAAAAAATAGCGCTCAATATTAAATTCTATTACATGACGAATAACCGATAATAGGGTCTGTGGACTATACGAAGGGACATTAAATTGAATATAAGAAGGCAGTTGGACATTTAGCTTTGTGAAAGTAAAACGGTACGAGTTTGAATGACTGTATCGAAGTATGGTAACAGACCATAATCCCTGCTATATTATCTTTGAGTGACGAACTATAAAAATCACGGACATTTTGGTTGCAGTAATTGCTGATAGTAAGTGTAGGATCAATCCTCCTGCCTCTATATACAAAAGCGCGATCATTCATGATCATTTAATTATTATTAAATGTTGTTAATAAAAATCTAAAGTAATTTCCGTTATATTATGTATAATCATAGGCAAGGTACAAACTGTTTCTCTCGATGACGGAAGGTTCGATTATGAAATATTACGAAGCGTAAATTGCGACTTGAAAACTATTCAACATTTCATTTCCAATCAGACAGAAATATTACAAAACCAGAAAAAGTTATCAGTAGTAACGTCGGAAATAGGAAGTTGATATAATAACTGCAATCTAAGGACGTTATTAACTATCTTCTCTTCGGTAACGCAGCAACAAATGAAGGGTGATTGACTTTGCCAAAAGTCAACATTAATTATTATTTTGAAAACCCGAAATTTAGTCGCGGTTACAGTGAAGATGTTTGTGGCTGCTCCATCTGATGTGAGATATAACGAAAAGTCAGGCATATACAGTAGATAAGAAAATCAATATCTTATGTCAGAGAAGTCGACGACAGGAGATCGACGGAGGGCGGCTACAACTGTCGCCCAACGCATGGCTCGAAAAAAGGTAATAAAACAATTATTACGCAATAAACAGTGGTGAAATATAATTGTTGTGATTGCATAATGAACAGTGACTGAGAACTCCCAACGCACAACGATACGAGCTGATTGCGGACGGAATATCGGGTAATTTCCAAGAATGATTGCCTATCGAAGTCACGGGGTCCAAACGATACACATCGAACGTGCGATCCTAAATCGATTACGCGACTATGGTGGCGGGCGTTATGGTCCATTATTTGTGATCGTAATTTTCATCTGTTTTCCGTGGTTCCCTTAGTTGCTCTAAGTTACACACCTCCTCGAATTAACGGTAAAAAGGGAAATGTTCCCGTAGCTTAAACATCACATGGACTTTCACATGACGACAATACCGACAACGAGTAAGTTAAGTAGTCTCATTTTTAATTATAAGTTTTTTTGTAACACTCTTCTTTTGTCGCTGCAGTAGCGTCCACCGTAATCATACTCATAACGCTCGCCACCAGAGTCTCGTGATCTGTTTAGGACCGTATGCTCGATATGTATCGTTTGGACCCCGCGACTTCGAGAGGCAATCATTCTTGGAAATTACCGAAGATAGCATCTGCGAGTCAGCCGATAACGAGGCACCTGCCTCCGGGAACTACAAGACGTCAGAAGCTGTTGGAATTAGGACATAATTGTGTTACTGCGTCTCGGACTTACGTGTAAACACATTTTACTACTGGCTGAACAGTACCTGATGTGCTTCCTTCTAATTTTAATTGCGTGGATAAATGAGGCAAGCCTGTGACGCATAAACTGTATAAGTAGTTAGAGATATATTTTATTTATTGTGCCTTGTTATTTTGGTGTTATTCTGAGAGTGTATATTGATAACAATGAAACGGAGATACCATTTAAGCTCGAATCTAGATACAAGTTGAGCGGCTTTGGGGAGAGAAGGTACGAGAGAGGATGAAAACCGTGTGGAAGATTTAGATGTTAATACGGCAGAGGATTTGTTGGAACCTGAAATGTCAAATAGGAGTAGAACTAGTTTGGAGAGGTGTAATGACCATACAGAAAGTGACGAAGTTGAAACTGTAGGTACTTCGAGGAAAGTAATCCCATCAGTGTGGTCAATATGCCATCTGGAGATATCAGTATCAATAAGCTGCTTGAATTTCTAGTGACATCAAATCAGGAACAAACAGACCTAAGTAATCAATGTGATCTTAATGATAAAGGCATTAGAGAGGAAATTTTGGGACAAGAGAAACAACGCGAACTTGCGAAAAAAAGCTTTTCGGCAGGAGTTGTTAGAATTACCGAAGCAACGAGATCAAGACCAGGAATTTAAGTAAGAGGTATTAAAGATTGTTAATGACCCAGAATCACGTACTAAGAAAAGGGATGAATACTTAAATTAGAGGGGAATGTGAAGGCAATAAATAAAGAACAGCCTAAAATAGCTGAACAGATCAACAAAGTAACTAAACAAGTAGAAGCTATAAAAAAATCACAGGGCAGGAGTTTATTGATAACCATCTTTGTAAACGGACGACTAAGATAGAGGGAAATTTGTCAGATTGGTGAGAAGCAAAGGCGGGAGAAGTTCACATGGAAGTTCAGAATGGTATCGAGGATGCGACGCAACAGAATAAACCAAATGCACCGCGACGCGAGAATGTAGACAGCGTGAAACAAATGAAAGCAGAATTCAATCTTATTAAGGAGAAAGTTTTAGCCGAGATGCCTTTATGGCAGGAATATGTAACTAATCGCTTGTCAAAAGGTGAAGGTAGTCCTAAAAGACAAAACCAATTTGAAAGATATCCAGAACCATTTTCTACAAATCAGTCGCCCATTCGGAGCCAAAGTGGCGAGAAAGCGATCATAATAACGGTAGAAGTAGCGATGAGTCGGATGTTGAAGATCGATATTATGATCGCAAGGGGACTGTTTCATCGTCTAAGTTGTACACCGTACTTTCAAAGCTAAGCAATTTCAAATATTTTCGAACGACAAAAATTCTATACAACCCAATGGTCTTTATGAAAAGTTCCAGAAATGTATTTCCCCGATATTGGAAGGAACAAGATAAAATAGAGATTAGAGTGTCGAAAGTACAAGCGGCTGGAAGTTGCAGAACAAGTAGAAATTTTGAAAAATTATTTATTGCAAAGTATGGTCGCAAAGCAAACAAAATCGATTAAGAATGAAATATATAGTCCGGAATTTTACAACCCTCAAAAAGGGACTTTACGGAAATACTTTGAGAAGTACATCAATAAAACTCGATACTGGGATAATCACATTAGTCACAGAGAGGTCATCTGAATTTTCAAGGGGAAATTACCCATTTGTTTACGCGAGAAATTAAAAAAACGTACCGGATGACCAAGCTGAACAATTTTTGTCAGTTATTGTCGTAATCCAGGGAGACGCTAAGAGCATGGGGAATCAATTTCACTGTACTAATTGTAATAACTGTCACCAAAATAGCTGTTGTAGTGGCAATAACAGTACTAGTAAAACGAAAGACAATGGAAAGGGTCACTATGTTTATCGAAATCAGAATATAAGTATAGCAATCAGGATAATGGCGATCAGTCTGGAGATAAAAATTATACACAGAATAATTCTAATAGCAATTACGAAAGTAATGGACAAATTTGTAGTAAAAGTGCTTAATGTTGCAACAGAAATCAGCAAAATCAGAATGGATACAATTCAAACGGTTTTAATAGAAAACGAAAGTACGAAGAGCAGTCGGGACAGCAAGGACAAGCGCAAGAGAGGCGTGTTCAGTGGGGTAATGGACCGAATATTCAGCGGTGCTTCCCACTAATGATATTACAGCTAATGCACAATTTGTACCAACGTTCGTAATGTCTATGCCTGAGAATATCTCTACCAACAGTAACAATGAGTGGAATTGTCATAATTCTCGGGTTCGAGTGGTGGTACTCGATGAAACGGGTAACCACCAAAAAGACGCGACAAACTAAACCCAGCTGCCCTGGGCCTTTCCAGTGTAGCTGCCGAAGAGACGGGAGGCAATAAAATCTTAAAGGCGTATGTATTGAGGTAAAATGATGCTATGGATATTACAGGACTCATAGATAATTCAGGAAAATTAGGTAATAATCCTGTTGAAGTGGTGCAAGCTATGTTAAAGTTAAAATCTTAGATGAAGAATTTAGCATCATGTTGGACACTGGCGCAACTTTTAGTGTGTTGAATATGAGACTTTATAAATATTTGAATAGCAAACAGAATTTGCCAGTATTACTGGTAGCCAACTGCAGTTTGGAGCATTAGGAACCCAATTTGTACCCAGGCGCAAGTACAGGTAGGAATAGTAGCGCAACGAGAACGACTTAGTAGCGTCTCCTTCTGGCTCCTAATTTAATTTACCCATGTATTTGGGGATGGGATTTTATGAGTGAACGAGACGCAACGCTCGACAATGCAAAGGGTGTGTGTTCCTTAAACAATCAGGGAGGGGTTGTTGAGTTACTGCTAGTGCGGAAACTGCCATTTCAAAACAAAATATATAATCAAATTAAAATAAGAAGTAATGAAGCTAAAATACTCTACTTCGGAGTGTTGCTAATGTTTTTGAGAAAAAAGAACCTGGTATGATAGAGGATTATGAGTACGAGATGAATATATACCCTCATCAGACGTTCTGTAAAGCATGATACTCAATACCTTGGGCAAAAAAAGGAAAAGATAGGGTAGGAAACTCGACGTACGTTGTACTGGGGCATCATTGAGCCTTCCTCTTCTCCGTACAGCAGCCTCTTAGTAGCTGTGGATAAATCGGACGGTAGTTTGCGTTTTGTTTTGGACGCCCGAGATATTAATAAAATCATCAAACCTGTACGTACCAGACCGGAAAATTTAGAAGGATTAGTGCAGAGTTTTCATGGGATGAACTATTTAACTTCTCTTGACCTCCGATCATATTATTGGCAAACTAAACTAGGTAAATATTCTAGAAAATACACTGCATTGATATTTGCCGGAAGTAGCTATCAATTTAGAGTGATGCCTTTCGGGCTAATCGTAAGTGGAGGTGTTTTTATCACCGGGCTCGACTCTAGGTTACGATTTACGAGAGAAAGTAACCGTTTACGTCGTTGATTCGCTAATAGCCACTACTACTTGGGAAGAGCACGTTGATTTTGTGAAGAGGGTGTTAGATAAGTTCAGTGAATACGGTGTAACAGCCAATCTAGAAAAATCTAAATTTGGCTGAGATAAAATAAAAATTTTCTGGCATATTATTTAGCCGGATGGGTTCGTACCTATTGGATGCGGTTAGAAATTGTTCATATTCTCAAACAAAGGACAATTAAAATCTTTTCTAGGTATGACGTGTTTTTTCAGAAAGTTTTTACTCAATCGCTTACTAAACAGTGATGTGCTTTTGGGATTATTACAAAAGAAAGTGCCTCTAAAATGGAATAACGAGTGCAGCAAAGCTTTTGACGATATACTCAAAGCTTTGTAAAAGGCTAATCTCGTGTGTCATCCTGACATCAGTAATGAATTTTGTATTATGACGGACGCATCAGCAACGGGCATAGGTGCCAAGTTATTCCAAGTCAAAGAGGCTGACAATTTGGAAGGCATTAAGGTCATCTCATTTGCAAGCCGTACACTTTCCAACTGAGGGAGAGCATACACTACAACTGAGTGGGAGGTATTAGCCGTGGTGTGTGCTCTCAATAAGTTTAGATATTTTGTATACGCAAAAAGAGTATAGTATATAGTGACCACAGGACTTTGACCTTTCTTATGACGTGCAGAATTCTTCATTCAAGGCAAATGATATGGGATTTACTATTACAGGAATACCAGATACAAATAAAATATATTAAAGGTAAAGACAATATTAATGCTGACTCTTTATCTGCGTTACCTCAAGGCAGTGGTGATGAGGCTCAGCTAATCGAACCGAATCAGAATTTCAAATTAACGGTTATACAAGACGTACCGTTTAAGAACGTGATAGAATATTTATGTAAGAATATGTCCAAGTTACAACAACGGGACCCATACTGGAGTAAGATTATCTGTAATCTACGGAATAACATCAGTAATTCACATATGCTAAAGTATAAGTCACATCCAAATATTCTGTTTCGTAAGATTATGGATGGGGAAGAAAGATGGAGAGTGTGTATCCTAACGGTAATGTTTCCACGTCTTCTATGGTATACCCATTATTCGTGGAGACACTTTAGAGCCAGTAAGTGTTCGGGGAAACTGAAACAATACTGTTTTGTTCTCAACATGAAGAGGATAGTATTTGAAACTATGGTTACAGCCCATAATAACGTCAAAACCTCTTAAACTCGTGTCATGTGACGTCGTAGGGACATTAAAAACGGCGAAAGGAAGATTTAAATATGTAGTAGCATTTTATGATGTTTTTTCGAAGTTTCTACGAATGTATCCTTTACCATCTACTAACACCAAACTTACATTAAGTAAACTGGTAAGTTACTACATTACACACCTAGGCAAACCCACTGCTATATTGACTGATAATGCTTCGTATTATGCTAGTGAAGCCTGGCATGAATGTGTGGATAATTTAAATATAAGACAAATCTTTGTATCTCGTTACCATTCCGAGGCATTGCCCGTGGAGCGGGTATTCCGTGACTTCAATAGGTTCCTTAGAAAATATATAGAGAAGAATCAGTATAGATGGATAGAATGCGTAGGTTATGTTTGAAAATATCCATAACTAACTGCCTCATTCATCCACCCAGTGTAGTCCTGTAGAAATAATGTTCCACAAGGAAGCGTCCTGGACCTGGATTAAGAACGTACCGAGAATACCTGATCCCGTAATAGGCAGAAATGTATTTATTAGTAAAGTTCAGCTAGTCTTGTACAAAGCTGCGATGTTAAGGAAACAAAAGTATGATGGGAAACTAATTAAAGTTAATACATATAATTTGAATGATAAATTAATGTTACGAAAACAAGCCAAGTCATCTGCGGAGAAGACGATGAATAAAAAATGGCATCATCTATACACCGGATCGTATAAGGTAATTAAGATTCCGCATCTGGATAGTTATATATTGGGAAATGTCCATAATGGGGGGAGGGAGGGTGGCTCGTCAAAGGGTTGTCCATGATAAAGACCTGAAGAAATATTACGAATGATAATAGAACGAGAAAGAAGAGTTTAGTTAGTGGCTTTAGAATAAGTCATTTTTTTTGTGCGATTTCATGTAAATGTAAGAGAACTATCTTACTGTATGTTTTACGTATGGTTATTTGCCTTGTTAGTGAATTTACGTGCCAGAATTAAGTTGAATAAATGCCTCAATTGTAAACTCAGTTTCATGAGGCCAGCATATGTAAAAGCACGATGAGTACTGAAGCAGTAATTCGGTATGTAGCACGAGGACAATTGTCCTAAAAGTTAACAGTCAATTATTTCGTGTTTAATGGGGGTTCGTCCTATTCAATGGAACAAACTGTGTGAGATCTTGCAACATACGATCACCGACTGTGATTGATCTGGTAGCAAGAACTGGCTTGAGGACAGAATCTTCATACTACACTTAGTGATTTGATGATGTGTGACTGCAAGTTTAAAGGTAAACGTAACTGAATGTGTGAGACAGAAGCTTGGCCAGTCGTTATCATACATGTTAGGTGTTCGGAACTGAATAAAAGACAAAATCTGGGCTCGTGACGCGCAGGAAGTGGTTAATTAAACTTCTTCTCATTACATGTTTGGAACCGAAAGGACAGAATCTGAGATCGTGACGGAGGACATTGATTGACTATGTGTTGTGACTGTACGTTGGTAGAACTGAAAGGGCAGAATCTGCTCACGTAAGTAGTTGCACAATTTCTAAATGTAGTTAATGTGAGTGTTACTATAAAAAGAGCCTGTGGTTATGTATTTAATAGATGACGGTCTAGAATCTGTGTTCCAGACAAGTGTCGTGAGTGATTTTGTCAAAAATAACTATGATGGAGTTTGTTTCGTGAAGCTCACGAGCACTTAAGGTGATAACTATTTTAAATGTGACTAGTTGTTATTCTTTTGTCTTTAAGCGATGCAGTTGTTGCTACCGTATATATGCACAAATTTTATGTTCCATATACACACTATCTACGAGACTGAGTTATGTGGAACCACTTCCTTCGAGAGTCAACTCTGTACAACAATTTATTTGATGGGACGATAATACACACCGACGCAGTCTGCTACATCTTACAGGGCGAGATAACATGCCGCGGCTGCCACAACTATCTGGTGGTCGAAACGACGTGTTCTCGCCCCCTGAATTCTCTGATGGGACGAGAGCACATTAAGCCGCAGCAGAGAACTTCTACACGAAACGAGATTCAAGATGTTGTACCCGTATCCTGTTGGGCAAAAATTGCACGCAGCTAGGGACCAAGACATTAAGAAGATTGCGACAACGACAACCTAATAATCAGATGGTCGTCTAAAGCTGCTTGTGTCAAGATTGACGATGATACTAAGAAAGAAACCTGCGAGGGGCAACATCTGCAAAATAAAACCCGATGTAACAGCGCCATGATACACATCAAAAAAAGTTTTGCTTCATGTCGGTTCCGAGAGTTCCAGAACCTGTACAGAAAAACAGTTTGAGTCGTAACATGACGTCCTGTGGCTGCACGAAAGCATTATTCGACATGGTGGCGTTGATGTTAGGGTTCTTCCGAGCCATAATCCGTAGGTAGCTCTCATCCACTGCAGCAGTAACCCTTGGGCGGCCTGAGCGAGGCATGTCATCGACAGTTCCTGTCTCTCTGTTTCTCCTCCAGGTCCGAACAACATCGCTCTGCTTCACTCCGAGACTCCTGGACACTTCCCTTGTTGAGAGCCCTTCCTGACACACAGTAACAATGAGGACGCGATCGAAACGCTGTATTGACTGTCTAGGCATGGTTGAACTACAGACAACACAAACCGTGCACCTCCTTCCTGGTGGAATGCCTTGAACTGATCAGCTGTCGGACCCCCTCCGTCTAATAGGCGCTGCTTATGCAAGGTTGTTTACATATTTGGGCGGGTTTAGTGACATCTCTGAACAGTCAAAGGGGTTGTGTCTGTCATATGATATCGGCAATCAACGTCTGTCTTCAGGATTTCTGGGAACCGGGGTGATGCAAAACTTTTTTTGATGGGAATACATTAAAAAGCAATGAAATTTAAGAAGATGTCAATAAGTACTTTGTCAATAAGCAAGAAGAAATCAGATGCACCAGTGGTCAAGATATAGTGTTTACCGCTGTTAATAATTATAAGAAGAGACATATCAGCAAATAGTCAGTTGAACTCAAGTATTCCGCAGTTCATAAAAAGAGGCGGGTACATGAGTTGGCAACAATCTCTCCGAGGCGCTGTGATGTCCGGAATTAAAAAAAAGGGAGGGTGGTAATTTTTTGTTTTTGTTTTGTTGTAAGGAAAGAAAGAAAAAAGGGTAAATAAAGGTGAAGGGAAGTGGTTCTATTTTTACTGGAATGAACTTATTGATGGACATCACAAAAATTTATTTTACCTATATTTTTTTTTTTACTCATCGAAGAAGACAACACAACATATATAAAAGAAATCATCACACTAATATTATCCACAGAATGATCGTTTCACAAGACACTTTCTAGCTCGACTGACTCTTAAGACTGAACAAGACTCGACTGACTCTACTCTCCCTCTGGACCACAGCCTCTTCACGTCCCTCTGGACCAGAGATTTCAACTGTGATTAGCACGCCGATTATTTAATTAATCGTACAGCCGCTGGGCGCGCACTTGGCGCATCATTTAAATGGGGTTAAACGCACACCGCGAGAGGCGTGGGCTAGCGGTGTCTTACAGGTATCGCCACAGCGCTGACGCAACGAACAAATAATTGAGGTCCGCTTGCAGACAATGCTAACAACATTCTGTTGAGTCGCTAGCCTTTTCAAGCGGCGGCTCGAAAAGATGAGTTCTATCTCAAATAATTGCGCATTCCCCGGTGCAACTGCGCGGAGGGCTTCACGAAAACTGGTTCTTCTTTCCCTTGTGCAACCGCACGGAGGGGCCTCAAGCGAAGGGCGACGCGGGGTTCGTAAGCTGAAAACGCTATCGAGCTTAAGACCGAAGATTGTTCTTTTAGACAACTTCCAAGCAATTGTAAAATACTTGTACTGAACTTATTTATGAGAAGCAGACTCATTCTGTATAATTTAGCGATGCAGTATCTAAGTGAACTATATCCAAAATGCAGGTACTTATTTATGATGGGTAGACTTATTCTGCATAATATAGACATGAACCAATTATACTAAGTAAAAATCTATGACGGTATTATGAAACATGTTATTTGTAAGAACCATTGTATAAACACTTAAAAAGGACAACGTAGCATAACCATCAACCTTCCCCCTTTCCCCAATCACCAGCACTTCGGTGCAGCAAAAGTCAGGAGGATTAGCCTCACAGTCTACATTAAAATCCCCAGATAAATGAGCAAATATAAGTTCATTCCCCCTTCTAGGCGACTTTAAGACTGTTTACTAACTTCGGGGAAATATAAAGATCATGGTTAAGGGTGAGAATGACAACGCTGTGCAGGTGAGCGCAAATTGTTGTCATTTGGGGGGGGGGGGGAGGGTATAACCGCTCTTTTATTTGAGAGAAGTATTATCAGGCTTATTCTCGTATAGGGGCAAGGTATTTCTAATATTGAAAGAGTTTTAATTAAAATTACCAATATACACTACTAGCCATTAAAATTGCTACACCAAGAAGAAAAGCAGATGATAAACGGGCATTCATTGGACAAATATACTATACTAGAACTGACATGTGATTACATTTTCACGCAATTTGGGTTCATAGGTCCTGGGAAATCAGTACCCAGAACAACCACCTCTGGCCGTAATCACGGCCTTGATACGCCTGGGAATTGAGTCAAACAGAGCTTGGATGGCGTGTACAGGTACAGCTGTCCATGCAGCTACAACACGATACCACAGTTCATCAAGAGTAGTGACGGGCGTATTGTGACGAGCCAGTTGCTCGGTCGCCATTGACCAGACGTTTTCAGTTGGTGAGAGATCTGGAGAATATGCTGGCCAGAGCAGCAGTCGAACGTTTTCTGTATTCAGAAAGACCCGTACAGGACCTGCAACATGCGGTCGCGCATTATCCTGCTGAAATGTAGGGTTTCGCAGGGATCGAATGATGGGTAGAGCCACGGGCCGTAACACATCTGAAACGTAGCGTCCACTGTTCAAAGTGGAACAAGAGGTGACCGAGACGTGTAACCAATGGCGACCCATACCATCACGCCGCGTGATACGCCATTATGGCGATGACGAATACACGCTTCCAATGTGGGTTCACCGCGATGTCGTCAAACGCGGATGCGACCATAATGACGCTGTAAATAGAACCTGGATTCATCCGAAAAAATGACGGTTTGCCACTCGTGCACCCAGGTTCGTACACCATCGCAGGCGCTCCTGTCTGTGATGCAGCGTCAAGGGTTACCGCAGCCGTGGTCTCAGAGCTGATAGTCCATGCTGCTGCAAACGTCGTCGAACTGTTGGTGCAGATGGTTGTTGTCTTGCGAACGTCCCTATCTGTTGACTTAGGGATCGAGATGTGGCTGCACGATCCGTAACAGGCATGCGGATAAGATGCTTGTCATCTCGACTGCTAGTGATACGAGGCCGTTGGGATCCAGCACGGCGTTCCGTATTACCGTCCTGAACCCACCGATTCCATATTCTGCTAACAGTGATTGGATCTCGACCAACGCGAGCAGCAAAGTCGCGATACGATAAACCGCAATCGCGATAGGCTACAATCCGTTCTTTATCAAAGTCTGAAACGTGATGGTACGCATTTCTCCTCCTTACATGAGGCATCACAAAGACGTTTCACCAGGCAACGCGAGTCAACTGTTGTTTGTTTATGAGAAATCGGTTGGAAACTTTCCTCATGTCACCACGTTGAAGGTGTCGCCACCGGCGCCAACCTTGTGTGAATGCTCTGCAAAGCTAATCATTTGCATATCATAGCATCTTCTTCCTGTCGATTAAATTTCGCGTCTGTAGCACGTCATCTTCGTGGTGTAGTAATTTTAATGTCCAGTAGTGTATAATCTCTCATCAGAAAAACCCCGCAGCAAACTAGCGCCTCGGAGAAATCAAAAAGGGTTCAATGCGGCTACTTTTGTTTCTAAATTCTACTCTATAAATCAAGCACGGGTATTGTTATCTCTCTTGTCTTGTTTTATGCGCTCTGAATAAGTTTACGTAGCTACGGCGTGCGACATACTATAATTTCTGTGTGATATTCTACGCATTTTTGTTAAACTGCAAGAAAATTGACTATAGCTAATTTATAGGGACAGACTTCTGCCGTAAGGTCACTGACGAAGAATGTCTGAGGAACAGGGCGCGAGAAAAAGTAGCGCTCAGTATTAAATTCTATTACATGCCGAACAACCAATAATAGGATCTGTGGACTATACGAAGGGACGTTAAATTGAATATAAGAACGGAGTTGGACACTTAGCTTTGTGAATGTAAAAGCGTACGTAGTTTGAATGACTGTATCGAAGTAGTCCTTGCTAAAATACCTTTGAGTGACGAACTATAAAAATCATGGGCATTTTAGTTTCCGTAATTCCTTATAGTAAGTGTAGGATCGACCCTCCTGTCCCTATATACAAAACGCAATCATTCACAATCGTTTGATTATTATTAAATGCTGTTAATACAAAATTTCCATAATAGCGTATGTTTTATTCAACGATAGTCATAGGCAAGCTGCAAACTGTATCTCTGGATGACGGAAGGTTCGATTATGAAATATTACGAAGAGAAAATTGTGACTTAAAAGCTATTTAAATTTTAATTTCCAATCGGATAGAAATATAACAAAACCAGAAATAGTGCGGATCAGTAGCAACGTTGGGAATAGGAAGTTGAAATAATAACTCACATCCAAAGACGTTATTAACTGTCTTATCGTCGGTAACGTAGCAACAAATGAAGAGTGATCGACTTTGCCAAAAGTCAACATTAATTATTATTTTGAAAACCCGAAATTTAGTCGCCGTTGCACTGAAGACGTTTGTGGCTGCTCCATCTGATGCAAGTTATAACGAGAAGTCCAGCATATACACCAGATAACAACATCAATATCTTACGTCAGACAGGAGAACTACAGCAGAGCGACGGTGGGCGGCTACAGTACACAGTCACAGACGGTCTAGTATGGAACAGGGTTCAAAAATGGTTCAAATGGCTCTGAGCACTATGGGACTTAACATCTGTGGTCATCATTCCCCTAGAACTTAGAACTACTTAAACCTAACTAACCTAAGGACATCACACAACACCCAGTCATCACGAGGCGGAGAAAATCCCTGACCCCGCCGGGAATATGGAACAGGGAAGATGCGCACCAGAATCTCTGCGATGGAGGGCCATGGGAAAATTGGAAGCAGGACTGTCACAAACCGATGTGGCCCGATGGCTTAACGTGAATCGTTTTGTTGTTTCTCGGTTGTGGCGACGTTTTATAGAGCCTGAAACTGTATCCCAAAGACCAGGGTAGGACCGACCACGCGTGACTGCAGAAAGAGAAAACCGTTATATGGCTGCAGGGGCCCGTCGCTACAGCCTCCATACTGCACGGCAACTGGCATCTGACTGCGCAGCATCCACTGGGCGTGTTATATCGAGGCAAATGGTGTACATACGGCTTTAGAAGAGTGGCCTTTATTGTCGGAGGCCTGCTGTGTGTATACCTCTGACGCTTATTCACAGAGGGAACGTCTACAGAGGGAGACGTCAATATGCCATCTGGACGGAGGAAATGTGTGGCCTATGTTCTTTTCACAGATGTGTCCCGATTTGGTCTGGAGAGTAATTCTCGACAGATTCGCGTTTGCAGTGAACGTGGAATACGATTTCCGGACCCAAACATTGTGGAAAGAGACCGATGTCGAGGAGGATCCCTAATGGTGTGGGCAGGGATTATATCAACGACTCGAACACTTCTTCGTGGAATAGTACGTGTGAAAGGGCAAGGTTTAACTGCTGTCAGGTATCGTGACGAGATCTTGGGACCTCATCTGCGGTTGTTGCGAGGTGCTGTGAGCCCAGACTTTGCACTGATGGACGACAAGGCTCGACCTGATAGAGCACGGGCGACTGATTGTAAAAGGAAGGTATTGCACGCCTGCTCGCTCTCCCGGTTTGAATCCCATAGAGCATGTCTGGGAATCACTAGGGAGACGACTTGCATCACGTCAGCATCCACCAAACAAGATTTGAGAGCAGCTTTGCAGGAAGAATTGGCGTTATTGCCTCAACATGAGGTTGATCACATCGTTCACTGCATTATCAGGCCTGTATTGCAGCCAGAGCTGGTCACACCAAATACCGAACACATTAACCAGTTGTCAGAATGTGTGTGCAACTCCGTTCAAGTTTGAAAAAAAACGAAGACCACTTTTGTCTACCGTCAGGCACATTGCAGTTATTTACGTTCTGTACTCTATATTGTTTCTACATTATTACCAACTGTTTACGCTGTTCTGTGGCAAAATAAAAGCAACCACACACAATTTCCGTTTGTTGCTTCATTTTGGACACCAGTGTGTTATCACAATATGATTCACAAGCAGACTCAGTCAGCTCAGACAAATATATGAGGGTAACAATTTGTAGGGGTATGAAACGGAATAAACGCACAGAGCTGGTTGTTGGTAAGGCATGTGGCAAACTTCGGTTCTTAAGATTTAGTTTTTTTGAGTATCCGCAACTTCTAAATGTCCGTAATATGCTGTAACGTAGACGATCCTTATTTAAAACCTGATTTCATCGTTAGTAGGACATTGCGAAAATGCACTAAGTTTACAAAGAAGATTGCTTACGAATCGCTTGTGTCTTCCATTTTAGAATACTGTTCAAGTAGGACTAACGGAAGATATTGAATGTATACAAGAAAGGCGATACGAATGGCCACAGATTCGTTTCACTAACGGGAGAGTGTCGCAGAAATGTTTAAAAGGCTGAGCATTCAGACTCTTGATGACAGACTCCGTCACGTGAAAGCTTCTTACGAAATTTCAAGAACCAATATTAAGTGAAGAATCTACGTAGTTCCTCCCCTTTCGTATCGCTCCTATAAGGATCATAATTCAAAATTGGACTAATTATTGCACGCAAATAGGAATTCAAGCAATTATTCTTCCTGAGCTGCATATGCGATTGTAATATGAAGAAAAATGTGGTACCATGCTAGCACCACCTATCAGAAACTTCCCAGTGGGTTATCGAGTATAGATGTAGCATACATTACACTTCAACTTTTGTGCACAGGGCGCTTCCTTTATTAGATAATGTTTTACAGTTACCATTACAGGCTTCTACGGTTTGTAAAGGAAACTTAGCTAGGTGTAGAGGTGAGAGTTTTCACTCTCGGAGAGCTTTTGCGAGTAATACATGGTGCGTAAACGTCGCCGAGAGTCAACTCGCTGGCAGTCACAGAGAATTTGGCAAGATCTCAAGACAGCTATACTCTGCTAGCTTAGACCGCTCATGTAGACGGCAACCTCCATCTCTCGGGAGCTGCCCTCCGCAGCTCTCAAATAAGAAAAACTATACCACGATTGTCGGTACTATAAGAGTGTGGAGTGGCTACATTGCGTCCCACATTTGTGCCGTATGTCATAGCTCATATGCTACCACATGTTGGTAACATACACTCATGTTCAGAAGAAGCGGAACATCCTGAACGACTAGGAATAGGACGTTCACATTCACCGAACATGTACATTAGTATGTTCTCCAGAAAAGACTAGCATTTCAGTCACGGCGGTCAGCATTTGTGCATGTGCTGTTGCCTGCTAGGCACAGGGTCCGTCACGGGCTCTAATAACTTTTTCAATGCGTGATGGCAAGGACGCGTATAAGACGCTAATGGTGCCAAAGTTCATCTGTGGCGGTTGGCATTGGGTCGCAGCACTGCACCCGTCGTTTTACCTGTAACGTTCTTTAAACATTTTCCTTTAAGATACGTAACTGAGTGCCTGTGCACATCAAAAAATGAAATTGTCTTACTCGATCTGCTTTGTGGCACATTGAATGAATGCGTGACTGAGGAACTGGAGCTATCGCGTAGCGTTTTGTAACTGCAAGTGGTGTACTTACTCTGTGTTACTGTTAGCAAAAGCTTTACACGCATTGATTGGGCAATGCAACTCCCAATACCAATAAAAAATACAATCACTACAAAATACATTCAGCTCCATAGGCACTGAATCCTCTGCCCCTGTTCAAAACTGATAACTTTGGTCCCTGTGGACATAACAAGTAAATTAAGTTTTTTTACCTCTAAACCAACAACGGTGGAATGCCATATATTCTGGTATCTCATAAAAAAAAAATACACTAGCTACAGGCTCAGCAGTGGGCAATGCTGGCCGTAATACTTCGAAATGCACATGAAATTTTATTGGCTGATGAATGAAAACATTTAAGAAAAATCCAATGTCTTTGAAAAACATACGACCTGGACAGGGAGGCGGTACTCACTATGGTGAATTACTAAGGTACTCACTATGGTGAATTACTAACACTGACATTTTTGGTGTAATTGTATTGCAAGCTGAGTTTGGCGTTTCAAAACATCAGACAATTGAAATTACATTACGCAGAAAAATTACGTCCTAATTGATTCACAAACAAGGAGATTTATACAGCAAATATTATCTAACCTCACGATAAAAGCATAAATACAAATTATCAGATTACATCTACCAGTGATAACAACTCTTAGAAACATTACAAATGGGAGACATCTAAATAGCCTTTACATCAAATCAGTTTATGTACATTCTGGAGTTACTCAACAATTACAAATTATCATCCATTTAATATACACTAACACACTGGAAAAACGAGAATCATAAATATTTAACATCTTCACATTTCTGTTTCCTATCGTCCATGTACTCGTATATCATACATTATAATCTAACACTTGGTGCCTTCACAGAGCACACCACAAAAACTGCCTACCCCATCCTCTTTCACTCACAGATAGCGACGCACTGCTCTCTTACTCCGACACTACAATCTCACCTTATCAGACCAGAAAGAGTATCTTTGGCTCTGCGATCGCCCAGACAACGATCTGCTTTATAAAGCCTATCAGAGACATACAGCGTTTATAAGATCATAGTTTCATTTTAGTTTACATTAGTATTATTATCATATTCGGATGCCACATACAAGTGTATCCCAGCAGACTCCTTTCACAATTCTCCAGTCGGGTTTCAACATATTTGGCACATATTTGGAATTACCTTGTACAAAAAATGTTTGGTAAATTTATCTCATTATTGATAAGTAGAAATCTTGAGTACAGACCTAAGGACCATTATAAAGCAACATGTCATGATTGTACAAAAAAGGAAAAAAGCTGGCTGTATAACATCATTAAACGTGAAACAACTGAGAGGTGCACTAGTATTAATCACAATCTGGTGATACTATGAGTAAATTGTCTCGTGAACAAGGTGTATGACAAATTAACCATGTAAAGCAAAATCAGAATACAATCCTAATAGTCAAGGTAATGGTACGAGTATGCTGAAATGATTGCCCCATAAGATCAAATATTTTTTCTTTTTTTTTCTTTGGAGATTCAACAACGGAGTAGTGAATACTGCGAATTACATTCAGTATATAATTTTCCTCAGTCATGTAGAGAGATACAATAGGTACTTGGCAACAGATTACCAACCAACATAGTTGGCAATCATAATAATATCGGTAATTTGATGACCTACATCATCACTGATCCTGACAGTGGAGATTTTTCTCAGATCCAAAAGACATATATAGTCACATGTTGAAGTACGAATACCACTTATAAATTCCTCCAATACCATGAACCAGATAATGGAAGGTATGAAAAGGTAGCAAAGGTAAGGTAATGGGACATGACCATTTCTAGCTATGTCAACATCGAGTAATCTATCTGATCAGAAAAACTTCAGTATCCTAATGAAATTACAGAATGGACGATGCAAAATGCTTTATATAAGAGGGAATGGACAGAATTGAAAGTGAACTCTAAATAAGGCAAAATCAATAAGTGTTGCCTTGTATTGGAGTACATGCAAATCTTAATATTTAAAACAATCGTATAGAAAATATCAATCAGAGGCTCAAAGTGGCCTTCCCACATACATAAACGCTGACCTTAATAGCTATAAAATTATTGGGGCTCCAAGCGGCCTTCCTAGATACATAAATGCTGAACTTAACAGCTAAAATGTTACAGAAATCATCTTTGTGGCTCAAAGTGGCCTAATACATAAAATAAATGCTGATCTTAATAACTAAAATGTTACTGAAATCATCTTTCTGGCTCAGAGCGGATTAGTACATGAAATAAATACCAACCTCCATAGCTATAATATTACCTAAATCATCTTTGTGGCTCAAAGTGGCCTAGTTTTACACGGGATAAACATCAAAGCTGAGAAAGTATCATAAAATATCATTTTATAATTTTATATGGCACTCAAAGGCCTAATGAGAATATATAACTCAATATGGCTTTTACAAGAACAAAGTGCATAAATAGCAGTATTATTTAGAAGTATGGCTCTGTATTGCCTGTATGAGTACATATTAGACAAATAGCATCATAAAATCAAATTATGGCATTGTATGAGTAAAGACACAATATTTATAGGTGGTATAGTACTCTCGGGGCTTCATAATTTTATATCTATTAAATGACCTATATCTCTAACAATGCGCTTATCTACAGGGAAGGATGTGGGAATGATTGATAAGGGCAGTGCACTTTTTCTGAAAAGAAATTGATTAACAGTCAATCATCATTCGTCCTGAGTCAAGAGTTGCTGTGGCCAAAGCAAATAAAGAATGTGACTGTAGTATATGCAAGCATAAAGACAGGAGTACTAAGTGCAATATAGCTCACTTACTAGGTAAATGTAACGTATCACAGTAATCATGAGATAAATATGCAATGGTGAGGGTGATCTGCAGAAATATGTAACTTGGAAATGTGATTGTTAACCTGGAAAAATCAGTCATATGCTAACATAAGAAGGCAGTTATCGAATGCAATATCATAAGGAATGGTGAAAAAAATTTTTTTAGGTGCAAAGCTTCTGTGACAGTCTCGCACAAACACCTCCAATCATGTGGCACAAGGTAAGAAAGATTTTCCTAGAAAGAGCACAACATACACAAAATACAGATTAACATTATACAATATCATTACAGAAAAATCATCAATATACCAGTATAACCCTCATTATTGGTGTGCAGCTCAGGGCATGAGCAATCATTAAACATCAACATTCCATCATTATTCCAAAACCTCTGGTGCAGCTCTTATACCTAACACAAAATGCGGATAAAAAATATCCTTAATCCTAAATCTTCATAGGCAATCTTTCTAATTTACCTAGTACGCTAACAGGAAAATGTTAACAAAGGCCTGCCAGAAACAGTGCAGGAAGTGTCAACGGTGTTTAGTATTCCATATAAGCTGCTTATGTCACGCTTTCTATGTAATGCATTTCCTGCACTCCTTTACTTGTGGCACATTTCACACTTTCATGTGCTTCTATTTATGAGCATAATGTCTCGTTTGGATACAATAAGACTTTGGTGCAATGGTTCTGCAAAATATACTAAGTGGATGAGTATACGCAATGGACATGAGCTATAGGGTGCACTGATTTCTTAA
Source organism: Schistocerca gregaria (assembly GCF_023897955.1). Classification (NCBI taxonomy): domain Eukaryota; kingdom Metazoa; phylum Arthropoda; class Insecta; order Orthoptera; family Acrididae; genus Schistocerca; species Schistocerca gregaria. The sequence continues at coordinate 146,844,777 of NC_064925.1, forward strand.
ATTTACATAGATGAAAGTAAGTATACTAGTGACATTCTTAAGTACAAGAAATATGTAGCAACCTAGGGCACAAGTCTGGGCATAAATGAAACATGGAGACATCATAAAATACAGAGTGACTAACCTAACAAATATCGTAAACTTCAGTAGTAATAGTATCTTTCATTGAATATGCATTAATGGCAAAGTGGAGTAGCATAGCGTCATTGAAAATAGCACATTACATGGTATCAGCAAAGACAAAATAGCAAAGCAGAGGCTGTATACCAAAGGATGCAAATTCTTATTATGGAAAAAAAGTGTGACTTACAGTTTGCAGCGGTCAGACTACCCAAGGGATGTGATCTGCAGGACACATGTCAAAATAAATCGTGCATCTTTCAGTTGTTGTTTTCACGCACATGCATATGAAAACAGAAAAATGTACAAGGCATAAACTTTCTGTAAGAGAACCGTATTGCAAGATTTTCCCTACCGGGCACGTCGCTACCTAATAAAATGGTGAGTAATTAAGAAACCATGAAAACAAGAAATTTGTATAGAAATGTGGCAAGTAAAAGCTCTGGTGTGTTTTCCGTAGGTATGTGAACTGGCATGTAGAACCAAAAGAAGCAGAAATTGAGATTTGCTGGTAATGCAACTAACGACTTCTGCAAGACAAATGCCAAGTGTCATATTTCCTGAAAAGTAGCAAAAAAACAGACATAGCTGAAAAGTATTAAAAATATATAAATAGCACTAGTGTGATGTCTTCAGATCTGAAGAAATAATTTATGTCGTCAAAATTGGTGCATATCAGAAGCGTAACTAAAGTAGCTGGTCACATAAAAATTTCGTAGAATAAATGCCGTAAAATTTTCTTTTGAAATTCTTGCTGCTGAAATAAGCGCGGTTATAATTTCTTTCATAATCACAGTCGTATTCTTGGCGCTAAAACTGACGTTATTGGTATATCAGTAATTTCTCATTGTTGTCATATGATGGAAACTGATATTGAGTACATTTCATTCATGTGTTGCTTAGCTACAAAAGACGTAAAATATGGACAAATTCAGTGTATCAGTGTCAGAACCACGTGTAACGTCGCAGTCCGGGAAAGGAAAGTCGTATTAAAGGTAATTTATGTGATGGCAGAACCTACTATGTTGTATTTACATAGTGCAATATAATTTATCTGGCTCTGTGCTAGGCCTGGCATAATATTTTTGAGATGAATGTAGATGTGATTAGTTTTGGAAATCGTTGTTATCAAATAAATATGCTTGACAGTTTGGAGCTGGTGATATTGAACACTGGTTGTTTTATTGTTGACTGATGACTTGGCGAATAATTTCATAGGATATGTGCACTGGTGTTAAATCAGATTGGCATTGCGAGTAAAAGGAAATAACTTGGCATCAGTGGGCTTGATATATGTGGAGCAGAGTTTTGTTTTGGTCGGCGCGGCGCTACATTGCTTAGATGTAAACTGTGACGTGCCGTTGTGCGCCTCGGCGGTATTGTTCATACGCAGCTGCTGGTTTCAAGGACGGCGTGGCAGTTACCTGTTGGAGGTATCACACTTTGACCGTGGTCTCTATGCCTTGTAACATTATGTGACTGCCTCATCATTTTAAATCATTCGCTAATCGAGCAGTCGCTCGGCAACAGCTACAGTTAGCAAATAATGTTGCGAGAATGTAAAAGGTGACGTAACTTGTTTATTGTCGAAACGCCGTCAGAGATTCAGTGAGTTATTGACTTTGAAAATCGCGGTGCGAAAAACGGACAGAAGAAGAACACTTTTACACTTTTTTTTATGTACGAGATATTCTCGATGAACAGTTACTCATTCTTCTCTTGTCTCTTGCAACTTGTGTCGGATGTCTTGCTGCCGTATTATTATCGTTAAAAATAATATTATTTTAGTGTAAGGTAAAGGTGCAATACTGCATAGCAGTAAATTTATTGTGCGACGTGTATGTGAAAACGGCAAAGGAATTATTGTCATTACGACAAGAGAACTGCCAGTCAAAACGGCATCCATGTTAAAATTCTTCATTGTAGTGTAAGTTCATCTATTAATTGCCATAAATTCAGATTTAAATGGAATTGGTGTATGGACTATTTATTTAGTGTAGAATCTATGTCTCACTCCTTCATGGAGTTATTTAATTTTCTTTATTTTTCTGCCAAATAGAGAGTTCACAATCACGAATTCTTTCGTCGAAATCGGACGGAAGTTGTATGCGGCGAAATATTTTCTCCGCGCAACATTTTACTGGTAAATGCATGATAAACTACAGTCCTTTAGCAAATTCATGTTGAGCTATCCAAAAATAATTATATTTTGAATAGGCATTTACTCTCCTCTGCAATGCAACTTCCGACTGATCAGACAATCCAACAAGAAACAGCCGCACACGGTCGGCATTCGCAAATATACTTCCAACGCTGGTTATAGCTATATGTTATAGCACAAAACTAAACATATTGTTATAATTAGCGACTACGAACGGGGACATTTGTAACTGTATGTTTATGTATGCACATTACGTAAACATATCGTTATAGCCTCCAATAGGCTGTACTACTCATTGAACTTAACGTTGAATAATTTGTAACAATTGAGAAATGTCAGCCATGTCAAGATCAGGGGCGTCCGCAATACCGTCACTACCGTCTTATTACTAGTCAAATTAGGGGTTAGAGAAGAAGTTGAAGCCTCTCCAGTTTCTCTTGGTCTTCCTTTGCCGACTTGGTTAATAACATCTTCTGGGAGATCATAAGTCGAGCAACTCATGTTTTTAATCCTGAGTTGGTTTCTGATGAGAAGTAGACAATTTACAATCTGTTCAGAAAGTCTGTTCCGAAACTTAATTTTCACGATATTCATGGAGCTAAACATCCTTTCTACTTCGGTGTTTGAATGTGGTAAAGATAGAACAGCAATAGCGAAATCACTCAAATCCTTGAAGGTGTTTATTCCAATCGCATTTTTATATTCGGCTACTTTAGCCCAAAAGCTAATAGAGTCCTCGCTCACCGGATTCCAATCAACGAAGTGAATAGTTTGCCACTGTTGCAAGATGTTGTCAATTTTTTCGTCAGAGTATCCCATTTCCTTAACAAGTTTAGTTAATGGCATGTCTTTTGATTCCAGAATGAGATTTTCACTCTGCAGCGGAGTGTGCGCTGATATGAAACTTCCTGGCAGATTAAAACAGATTCGAACTCGGGACCTTTGCCTTTCGCGGGCAAGTGTTCTACCATTATTTTTTTTTTGCATTTTGTTCGTTGTTGATCGTTGTGTTTGTTCGTTGAGGACGTCACAAGACATCCGGTGAAGTCCGCTTGTTGATCCTTCCGCTCAGTTTTTTTATTACAGAGGCCATCCAGCTCTCTGACCGAACACGCTGAGCTACCGTGCCGGCTACTTGTGTTCGTTTCATCTGCTCGGGGCGGACGTCGTAAGACATCCGGTTAAGTTCGTAGTTGATCGATGAACTCAGTTTTTTTATTACAGAGAGAAGCTAACCCTCTGACCGAACACGCTGAGCTACCGTGCCGGATGACCATCTGAGCTACCGAAGCACGACTCACGCCCGGACTCAGCTTTACTTCTGCCAGTACCTCGTCTCCTACCTTCCAAACTTTACAGCTCCTCTTCTGCGAACCTTGCAGAGCTAGCACTCCTGAAAGAAAGGATATTGCGGAGACATGGCTTAGCCACAGCCTGGGGGAGCAATTGCGCGCGAAAGGCAAAGGTCCGGAGTTCGAGTCTCGGTCGGACACACAGTTTTAATCTGCCAGGAAGTGTCTTTTGATTGTTTTAAAGCTTCTTCCTCACTCAAGAGTGTCATTTTTTTCTAAAGCTTTGTACTTGGCTGGAAGTCTTTTTTGGATTTCTTTTCCTAACTTTACGATAAAATCAATACACCATTTTTTTTATTCCTGCAATACTAACATTATGATTTACCGGAAGTTTCTGCACATATGACTCAAAAAGATATTCGATATAGGAGACGGGATTAAGGTGATCTCTTATTTTGAGATCTATGTAGCTTTGGTCGGTTGTTGCTGCCGTCGGCAACAGAATTCTTTGGCGGACTGAACGTAGCCATCAAACAACATTTTTACGGGATTTGCTTTTTCACTCTCAAAGATTTTGATTGTCTGTTGCACCTCACCAAGAATTGTTTTCAAAAAGTACATATGGAGTCGATTCTGATCATCTGAATACGTAGGCCTATTATAAAGCATCTCCGCTCTGTAACACCGATCTTTAGTAGCCTTAAAATGCAATTTTAATTCATCCCACTGGGATAAAATTCTTGCTACGGCCGGTTCGATAGATAGCCATGGTGTGCCACACGCTTTCAGTATTTTTAACGGTGCATCACCGCAATTAATTAGCTGAAAAATATTTTTATACTCAATTTGGCGCTGTGAGAACCAGGTGTAGGTTTCATGGACCAGAAAACTCATGTTTCGTGGCAAAGTGATTTCTGAGCGTTACTGCCAACTGTAATGAGTGAAATACACAAGGTATCAAAATGAGATGTGGAAGATTTTGTTGCGTTTTCAGAATTGTATATACGCTGTGGCTGGAACCAGTCATAACAGCTGCATTATCGGTTCCTATTGAAATTAAATTTTATAGTTTGAGGCCCTCGGCTTTTAAACACTGTAAAAGTGTCGATACCTTTCAAACGGCAACAGAACTCTTCAGGGGCTGCACAGCTAAAATCGCAGACTCTATTTTTTTTTTTGTATTTAAACTGAAATATCTTACGACGATCCCGAGATATTTCCTGATGGTTACATCTGTTGATTCATCTCATAATAAACTATATTTTTGGTCACCCATGTCACTTAAAAGTTCCTTTTTGAAATGAGGTGCTAGAATATAATTTAATACCTCCGTACATTTGGTTCTATGTAATTTCATGTCGTTTGTTGATTTCGAATCCTTAAAGTATTTTTTACACACGTCAGTCAAGTGATCAATGTTGTAAATTGAGCTATGTTCAGCAATGTACAACGCTAAAGTGCACTCAGCTCTTGCACATGAATTACATGTTTTCGTTGGTACTGCAGAAAATGTCAGTTGCTGATTTTGAGAAATTAGTTCATCTTTTGCTCTATGTTTTTTCGTTTCCAAAGGTTTTTTGCAATCGTTAATTTTTGCGTACATTTCGGACTGACAATAGCTACAATAGGCTTTAGTTGAGTTACCTAGCACAGGCTTCAACCAATGTTTGAACTCCATGCGGTTTTCCCACTCTTTTCTATAACTCTGGCCGTAGACCTTTCTGTTAGGCGGCACTTCCATGATTTGTTTTATAACTGCGTTAACTCCACACAACTACTATCGTTACACAATCAAAACCAATAATTTGTAAACAACTGCAAGAACTAACGACAACGCAACACATCGATACAACTAAAATGAGTATGACATTCCAAACAGTCCAGTTCCAATACATCATTCTTGTTCTCACTCATTATTGAATCACGAAGCTGCTACAGTTTTTGCTGCAGGTTCGCTACTGCAGTGCCGCCAAGCAGCTGTTCTGTATAAACGCTGCGAAACGATTGTGCGTTTTATAAATGAAGTACAAAAGCACATTCAAAATGAAAATGCGGTCGTATTTCGGACTTATTATGGCACTATAAATTAAAGCAGCTTTCAAAACTATCACTTTTTCGATTTCCAAAGAATGCTATGAGGAATGTGAATAATTATTATAGGAAATTTAAAAAATGGCCATTTTAACGTACTTACATTTTTAGGCTTGCTAGAAAATATTTACATTTTCTATTCACTCTTTTGGCATCAGAACCTGACACTTAACGAGACCCAAAAATCTCTTTATCATCTTTTCATGATGTTACTACTGTGTAAATGACTGACCGTTTCTCGGATACAAATAAGCTTGTCAGTTGACAACTTTTCCAATCTGTACCTATTAATATACTAGTATTTGGTTTCATACTTCAGATTCATTAAAAAATAAAAGTAAACGCAACTGTGCATTTTTGTACTAGATAACGGAAATATGTGGATCTTTTTGTACATAATTAAGATAGCCGTGTATAAGTTTCCAAGAAAATTGTTAAAATTAGCAAGTCGTAAGAAAGTTCATGTTAGCAAGGAAGCGTTTTGAATCGCAATTGACTACATTATGCGAGTATAAACGAAAAGTTATTAAAGTCTCTAGCTGATACTGGTGGTGTAAAAGTATTTTGCGCTAGATTATGCATGCGTTGAGTTTTTCTCCATAGAGTAATATTTTATTTTCTCTCCCCACAAGGGGAATTAGGGAAGTAAAGGAATGTTGATATTTATTAGGAAGAGAAAATTAGCACAACACTGAGGATGTAGCGGTGGTCCATAGCCGAAAGTGACTGAGTTTTAAGAACGACTCATATGCTAAAGATGAATAAGGTAACTTAGACTTGACTGCCCAAAAAGTCGCTATAAGCCGCAAAAATTTGTTTCCGCTAAAGACACAATTTTGCCCGCTAAAAGTCCATAAAATCCGCTAGTTCTAGCGACTTTGTCGCTAGAACGGCAACACTGGCCAACACTACAATCTCAGACAAAACAGTGGCGGATATACATGTAGGTCCACTAGGCACGTACCTAGGGACGGCATCTTAAGGGGGGCGGCATTTTTTGCCCTACACTAATTTTCACCTTTTAAGTTTTAAAATAACTTACAAACGACAAAAAATTTTTATATTGTTAAACAATTTGCTGGTTTAAATAAGCCTTAAGAACGAAATTCGACAATACAAGCTCGGAAATAGTACATAGTTTACTTGGTGACTGAATGGAAATTTAACACTGGATTTCTGTCTGGTATCACCTTCATGATTGTTCAAATTATTTTGAAGTAAGCTGTCACGACGACAATCTACAATACAATGTTTGAAACGTAATTATTCCGAGAATGTTGTCGGCTTCTGCTTCAACATACAATATTTTCCCCGTGAAAATACCGGGACCCCTGAAGAGGTGTGATAAACTAATCAGCAGTTTCTGAAATACTGTAACATGTGTGGGCCTCGGTATGTAAAATCTGACTCTACTTAAATTTCTTGTAGAAATTACAGGAAAGTATCAAGTCAATACTCCATTACTGTAATTAAAGTGAAAGGTCTGTGGTCTTCAATATCTGAGCGTTGATGCAATGACACCAATTTATCAAAACATGTTGATACTGGGAATGTTTTACATTTTTAAACACTTGTTTATATGAAAAGACCGTGGTCTTCAATATCTGAGATTTGATGCAATGACACCAATTTATCAAAACATGTTGATACTGGGAATGTTTTACATTTTTAAACACTTGTTTATATGAAAAGACCATAAGCAGAATACCTAATAATGTGTGAAATACATTTCAAAATGGCTCTGAGCACTTTGGGACTCAACTTCTTAGGTCATTAGTCCCCTAGAACTTAGAACTAGTTAAACCTAACTAACCTAAGGACATCTCACACATCCATGCCCGAGGCAGGATTCGAACCTGCGACCGTAGAAATACACTTCACAACAGTTTAAAAATTTCTTTTTTTATTTACTTAGCTACTTTTTTTGGCGAGAAAAGAAGAAGAAACCAACTTTCGTTTGTCTCATTTATTGTGCTGCAGCCTGCGCGATATCAAAGTTCCCACTCTGTGCAATCGAATAGTACATGGCACTGCAAATTTTATACTAAACTTCTTAACTAAGCTTTTTTTCTTCCAGGAAAGGTTATTTTTATTTTATTTTGGAACAAAAGGTGCATTTGCGTGTAGACATAACAGCAGTTTTCACACAAATGACAACACATCACATCTACTGCCAACAAGACTACTTAAACTTTGTCTTTTCTGCCCACAGAAATCGCTAAAATTTTATAAGAATAAGTGGGATAAGATTTGATCCAGCACACCTCACTGTAAGAAGCCGCAAGAAAAATTAAGTTAAAAAGATAGTCCTAAGAATATTCAGAACATATTTGCGTCCGAGCTAAAATTCCAGCGACACGGGAAATGGAAGTCAACAACGGGACTTTTCTGTTTTCTTTACGAGACGAATTCCAGCCGGCTGTTCACAGACAACAGGGAAATAGGCGACAATGAAATTAAATTATCCTGCTTTGTCGTTCTTCCACAGCACAGTTACGTCGAGTAATCCTAGTTGGTCAGTTCACCGCTCCATGTTTAAAGAAAAAATCTTTGTGCTCGTGTGCTGTGTTTAAAGAAAAAAGCTTCGTTCTCATGTGCGGTGTAGTAGGATTGTAACTGGACGCAGTCTTTCTTTCTTTCTTTCCTTTTACAATTTTTTTCTTTTGTTTTGACTGCTGGTTGACAATTTTGTAAGTGCTTTAACAGGAATAACAGTGCAAAAAGCAAAGGTGCAAAATTAAGTGGGGCGGCATTTCGGAAATTGTCGAAGGAAAGGCGAGAACGAGAAGCCATCGTTATGAAAACGCTTGGAAGAGGAGATAAATTTTTCGCAAAAAATGTTGCTGGTTCGACTTCGGGTTCAAGTAGTACGGATGATATTTCTGTCAGTGCAGCTATTGTAAAACAAGTAAATACAGACGAAAAAAAGTTAAAAATGAAGGAAAGTAAATTGTTCCTGATTTCGAGTTTCACGAAAAACTAAGTGAGAATTGACATTCTCTTACAACGTGGCATTAATCAAAATTGTAACGGTGATGTTTCTAATTCAAGAAGATCAATAGGCGATAAAACCAGATGTTTGAACAAAAATGTATTTTACCGTAAACTTTCAAATGGTGAATCAACTTTACGTTATTTTCTAATATACTGCTGTAACACCGGTGCTGTTTTTTGTGCACCATGTAAATTGTTCGGAGATAAGGCCACGATTGCTACTAATGGTATTGCAGATTGGAAAAATGTTTCTAATTTTTTGTCTCATCATGAGAATTCACTTGAACATAAAAATTCCAAGTTACCACTCTTAACAAGAAAAAAATCACTTGGTACAACAGATAACCATTTCTAGTCGTATGTTGAGACAGAAAAAACGTACTGGCGCAGTGTGTTGAAAAGGGTGTTTGCAGTAGTGAAGAAGCTAACAAGTCGTGGACTTACCCTGTGCGGACACGTTGAAAGGGTCCATTCATTACAGAATGGTCAGTTTATGATGTCTCTTGAACTTATAAGCGAGTTTGATCCTTTTCTCGCAGAGCCCATTGAACGATATGGAAATCCAGGACAGGGACAAACAAGTTATCTTTCTTCAACAATCTGTGATGAAACGATAGAGCTTCTTTCTGAACGAATAAAAAGAATTATGATAAGTACGCCGGCCAGAGTGGCCGAGCGGTTCTAGGCACTGCAATCTGGAACCCCGCGACTGCTACGGTCGCATGTTCAAATCTTGCCTCGGGAATGGATGTGTGTGTTGTCCTTAGGTTAGTTAGGTTTAACTAGTTCTAAGTTCTAGGGGACTGATGACGTCAGAAGTTAAGTCCCATAGTGCTCAGAGCTATCTGATCCATTTGAACTGTCATAACTGAAATAAAAGAGGCGAAATATTTCTCTATAATAGTAGATTCTACTGCGGTCATTTCACATATTGATCAATTATCTTTCATATTAAGATATGTGAAGAGGATGGTGAACCTGTTGAACGTTTCCTTCTGTTTTTACCAAACCTGGCACATAAATCCGAAAGTTTAGCTGAGGCCGTACTAAAAGTCTTGTCTACAAATTCCATTGATATTACTGACTGTGGAGGCCAGTCATATGACAACGCAAGCAATATGTCAGGAAGCTACACTGGTTTCAGGCACGCATTAAAGAACGAAATCCGAAAGCGCATTATGTGCTTTGCGCAGCACATTCTTTGAATTTAGTCGGCACTAGTGCTGCAAGCTGTTGTCGGGAATCATGTTCATTTTTCAGTGTAGTGCAAAACCTATATAATTTTTTGTCTGGTTCTGCACAGCTCTGGGATAAACTTCTTTCTTTCATGAAACCAGGAAGCAAAACGGTAAGAAGTTTATCAAAAACACGTTGGTCAGCAAGAGAGGAAGCGTGTGTAAGTCTATACGAAAACTGGGAGGGCGTTATCAGTGCCCTCACACATATTGCCAATAATACGTTTGGAAAACCACTTGTGCGAAATGAGGCTTCAGCTTTATTGAATCAACTCAGCAGACTAGAAACAGTATTCATGATGACGAAGAAGCGGACTCTGAAGAAGTTTTTCTGAGTGGAAGGCAAAAATGTAGAGTCAAAACATTTCTCCCAGTACTCGAAAACTTGTACGCCGAATCAGTGAGGGGGAAAGACAGCTATAGAACACTGTTGGACTCCTTCACAATTTTCAGTAACCTTAACAACAGTTTACCTGACGATATTGCTGAACGAGAAGCAAAACTCCAAGCGCCATATGACACAAATTTAGAGCCTTCCTTCCCTAGTGAATGTGTACATTTCGCGGAACTTTTGAAATCTTCTGATATTAGTGATATACCAATCGAAATGAGAATTTACAGTGCGTGTTTCGGAATGTTGACATTGCTCTTAGAATATTTCTATGTATGAGACTTACAAATTGTTCAGCATGACGCTCTTCGGCTCTACGTTGTCTGAGAAGAGATTGAACGCCTTGCCCATTCTTCACATCGTAGCCGGCCTCCTAACAGATGACCGTCTGAACTATGAAGATTATGGTCAACGAGTTTTCTGCTGTCAAAGAGAGACGCAAACGTTGCTGACTGGCGATTTTGTTTATTTATTCATATTAATTTTAAAAGTTTAAGATTATAATGTGATTTTTTTCTAAATTAGGGCACATTCATTGGATTTACTGCGTATTAGCTGTTTATTTTACAATTGCTGATGGCAGAGCGCGGAACTAAACCTCGTTTACGTGCAGACGTGACCGAAGGCTCCCGACTATACTAAACAACACCCGAATGACTCAGGCCGCTCGGCGCTGTACAATCAAGTCATATTGATACTGTAGTATGTTACAACTGATGCGTATTCTTGGCGTCTGCTGAAATGTATAGTTATCGCGGAAATATACGTTACCGAAGAACACGCTCAGATGAAAAAGTGTTAATAAACGACGTAGTTCAGTTCTGTCGATAATTACGTAAAAGCTTTCGCTAATTCCGTTAGAAAGAGCTATGGTGAGAGCAGCAGCTGCAGTACAAAACTGTTCAGCCCTTACATGGATTAAAGGTATTGTGTGCTCTTATTATGCAGAATCTAGGTACACAGACCCTAATGCTTTACACGTTAACTATTACAGGGTGTATACGACCGGGGTCAACCGGGAGATCCGGGAAAAACCCGGGAATTTTTTCATCCGGGAGAAAACCGGAAAAAAACCGGGAATTGTTTACAATTCCGGGAATTTTTCATTGTTTTAGTTTTCACTTAAATTTTTGTGATTTTGTGTGGTAAGAACCAATACTCTAACAAAGAATATTACTGTACCTCGCTACTGCAGAATAACACTGCAGCAACGAAACATGAACGAGAAAAAAAAGTAAAACGAACTTAAGGTGCAAAGGAAATGCGCCGTATACAACAACAAAACACAGTGCTCATACAAGCGTCTGCCAACAGCAAAATGTGTCAAATACTTTTGGAAGACTATGCAATGCTTCATAACAACAAATTGCCTCCGATGAGTGTGACGCGACAACTGTTGAAATTAGATTCCTTTGAGCAGTTGCGGGCGGGCTCTTGGGCATGCGTAGTTGAGCTGCGTATGAGTAGTACCTTCTCCCGCTTCTTGTTACAGAAGTGTGGCTGGGTGCCACTATCTGATATTGCCTCGGTTCGGAAATACAGTAAATTCGGGCCTGTGCAGAGCAGAGTTGTGGTGGGGAGATGGTTCGTCTCCACGTCACCTGTGTTTACGTTCAGGGATTTTGTTGTTTCCTCTTCGTTTATTGCTCTCACGTTAAATGATAAAATGGATTTTTGTGACCGGGAGATATCAAATGAATTAAAATACGTTCGCATAGTTACGGATGGCTAAAATATATCATTAGTTTCAGATTTTATTTCCACCTTTCTGTCAGTCAAGCATTAATTGCCTTCCAGAACAATTAAGTTATCTTTGTCGGTTTGCTAAAGAGATTTGGCTTTTATTAATCTTTTCTGCTGAGGCAGTCAGTTCATTTGAAACGAACTGTTTAATTTCACACTGCTCGCTGGTTTCAACTGTTCGCTGATTTCAAGTGCACGTATGACATTATGCCATAATAAAGAACCAAACATGGGATAATACAATACCGGTACTCCAAGAAAATTTACATCCGAATCTGGACATGCAAATTTGCACTTTAAGCCGAATTATGCATTTTAGTATGGTTCACGAAATTCCGATGCTCTTCAAGTATCCTTTGATGTCTTGTTTCTTTTATGACCTAATATAACATCTTTTTACGTTTTACATGTACGAACATATGGCCTTCCTGCGTCATCACACGGTGATGACTGTTATAACGCGCTCTCGTGAAACTGGTGAAATGAACCAATTTTTAACAGGTAGCGGGAAAATATTGCGAACGGTGGTTTGAAAAGCGTTACATACATTAAAAGCAAATTTGCTTTTAGGCAATATGAACTTTGTGCGAGAATGTACTATGAATTTCGGAAATAACAAAGCGTTTGACTCTTATTTAAAAATCAACTCTTTGAGGACGGCCATTTAGAATAATTTCGAGCTTAGAAGTTCACACATTTACGTCGTTATTAAAAATTTTACTGGCACATTTGTGTGATGTATCTTAAAGTGTATCACACACAGAAAAGATCAACATATATTTGGAAGCTTAGCTTCTCTTCCAGCTTATAAATCTTGGAGACCAATATCATAATGAATGCTATGTATATTACGTTAAACCATTAACTTTCCTTATTTGTTTCCAGAATGAGATTTTCACTCTGCAGCGGAGTGCGCTGATATGAAACTTCCTGGCAGATTAAAACTGTGTGCCCGACCGAGACTCGAACTCGGGACCTTCGCCTTTCACGGGCAACTTCTCTACCAACTTTTTGTTTTTTATTTTAATCTCATTTTGTTCGTTTTCGTTCGTTTCATCTGCTCGGGGCGGACGTCGCAAGAGACCCGTTTCAGTTCGTCGTTGATCCATTAACTCAGTTTTTTTTATTACAGAGGGCAGCTAACCCTCTGACCGAACACGGTGAGCTACCGTGCCGGCTTCCCAACTGAGCTACCGTAGCACGACTCACGGCTGGTACTCACAGCTTTACTTCTGCCAGTACCTCGTCTCCTATCTTCCAAACTTTACAGAAGCTCTCCTGCGAACCTTGCAGAACTAGCACTCCTGAAAGAAAGGATATTGCGGAGACATGGCTTAGCCCAGACTGGGGGATGTTTCCAGAATGAGATTTTCACTCTGCAGCGGAGTGGAGTTTGTCTGCCAGTACCTCGTCTCCTACCTTCCAAACTTTACAGAAGCTCTCCTGCGGACCTTGCAGAACTAGCACTCCTGAAAGAAAGGATATTGCGGAGACATGGCTTAGCCCAGCCTGGGGGATGTTTCCAGAATGAGATTTTCACTCTGCAGCGGAGTGGAGTTTGTCTGCCAGTACCTCGTCTCCTACCTTCCAAACTTTACAGAAGCTCTCCTGCGAACCTTGCAGAACTAACACTCCTGAAAGAAAGGATATGGCGGAGACATGGCTTAGCCACAGCCTGGGGGATGTTTCCAGAATGAGATTTTCACTCTGCAGCGTAGTGGAGTTTGTCTGCCAGTACCTCGTCTCCTACCTTCCAAACTTTGCAGAAGCTCTCCTGCGAACCTTGCAGAACTAGCACTCCTGAAAGAAAGGATATTGCGGAGAGATGGCTTAGCCCAGCCTGGGGGATGTTTCCAGAATGAGATTTTCACTCTGCAGCGGAGTGGAGTTTGGAAGGTAGGAGACGAGGTACTGGCAGAAGAAGAGCTGTGAGGACCGGTAGCTCAGTTGGTAGAGCACTTGCCCGCGAAAAGCAAAGGTCCCGAATTCGAGTCTCGGTCGGGCACACAGTTTTAATCTGCCAGGAAGTTTCTTTCCTTATTTGTGTTTTCGCGCTACTTAAGAGTGATCTTTCTATTGGCTGACTACATCACATGTCCTATGCTGTCTCGATTTCAGTGCTTCGGAAAGTAACATGCAGTATTTGGTGGAATTAGAATTTATACCTTCGTAATACGAAAATATGCGCCGTACAATTGCTGCACATCAAAGGTGATTCAAAACGTGTTTCCCCCCCCCCCCCCCCTGAGTTTCGTTTTCTTAAGTGGCGGGAAATTTTACAGCGGTATATAAACCCATTAACATTCAAAGGATTAATGAGTTTTACAGTGCCAAGATATAGTATACGGTCACTTAACACGGAAAAAGTGTATTTTCGTCCGGGAGATAGTGTATTTTTAACCGGGAAATCCGGGAAAAATCCGGGAATTTTTTTTTCTTGTCCACGTAGACACCCTGTATTAGATTATAAAACAGATTTGATTTTTCCACACTAGTCTGTAAAATTATGTAATAGCAAGTCCAGTTCTGTGTTTGTTCGTCTGTATTCAGTTATTAGTTCGTGCACCGAAATCTCTATTTCATTTTCGCTTCTTACGCTTTCCTACAGATTCACATATTAATAAGGAAAGTGTTTTTTTATCTGCTACACATTCAAGTTATTAGATCGTAAAACGACAGTTTAATTTGGATTCTGAACGCGTCTCTGTAAAAGTACGTATTAATTTCTAATGTATGGCACGGTCGCTTCCATTTTTAGATCGTAACCCAACTTCATTATTTTCAGTTTCAAAGGTTTCGTGTAAAAGGACATATTAAAAGTGAATGTATAACAAAAATCCGTTGTCTCCTACACGCTCTGCTGAATTTTTAAGCCATAAAAGAAAATTTATTTTCCTGCCTTACACCAAGTACAGGTCAGGAAGCATATTTAATTCTGATTGAGCGCGACTATACCGCTGACGCGTCCTTCAGAACAACGAATAGCAGAGTACGGAAACGGCTCACAGCGCTCCCATCCATAACGGCAGTTGTAAAGTGGAAGGATAGTAGTTATTATTTAAAACATGTTTTTTGGGGGGGCGGGGGGGGGGGGGAGGGTTGGGGTGCATATAATATGGTGTGCCTAGGGGCGCAGTATTTTTAAATCCACCACTGAGACTAGAAGCAATATCTTTGGCGTGCACAGTCAGCGATGCGCTTTATAAAGTCTATCAGAGACGTACATCTTTATAATATCGCAGTTTCATTTCAGTTTACATTAATATTTCATATCATATGCATCATATACATCATATATACAGTTTACGTTAGTGTTATTATCATATCATATCCAACAAGGCTTTCGACACAGTCAGCAGATAAAGACTGTATGCAGTAGGTGAAACTAACCTGGGCATTCATCTGTATACCAGAGCTGATGGGAAGCTCTACAACATTTCTTTACTCAGGTCCAAGCGCTTCCGAGAAGACCTTCTTGTAAATAGCCTCTTTTTTTTTTTTGCTGACGATGCTGCATTTGTAGCACATACCCAAGACGATCTGCAAGAGCTTGTGGATAAGTTCTCTACTGCATGCAAGCTCTTCTCCATGTCTATAAACGTGAAGAAGACTGTTGTCATGGCACAAGGATATGCAGATCCGCCTGTCATCAAACTGGACGGCTCCTTGTTGAAGGTAGTCGATAAATTCTGCTATCTTGGTGCAGTAATGACAGAAGGTTTCTCCCTGGATGACGAGATAAATGCAAGAATAGGGAAGGCTGCCAGCACTTTCGGAAAGTTCCGCACACGGGTATGGGACAACAAAAATATTACATTGTCTACAAAAATACTTGTGTATCAATCGTGTGTTGAGTACTCTCCTGTATGGAGCTGAGACTTGGACGTCGTATGCCAAACAGGAATGAAAACTCAACGCCTTTCACCTGCGGTGCTTACGGAGCAGCTTGGGAATATCATCCCAGGATCATGTGACAAATGATATGGTCCTGACAACTGCAAAACAACGGAGTATCACTGCCCCGTTCAAGCAAAGTCGCCTGCGATGGTTGGGACATCTGTATCGTATGGGCCACTCCCGCCTGCCCCAGCGCACATTGCTCAGTGAAATAGCAGGAGCTAAGAGACCTCGTGGAAGACCTTCACTACGTTTTAGGGATTGTGTCAAGCGTGATATGTACGCATTTATTATTGGCAGTAAGCAAGTCGCTGATGATCGCAGCAAATGGAGGAAACTGACTGCAGATGGAAGCAATATGCACGACCAAGTATGGCTTAACAACTTAGCTGCAAAACGATACCGCAGACATGAGCTTATGACTAACCCTCATATTGGCCTCGCGACTCATATTTGCCTCGCTTGTGGGCTCCAACTCGGCTCTCGCATCGGACTTCTGAGCCACCAGCGAAAATGTCTCCGGGGTGCCACTTGGTTCAAATGGCTCTTAGCACTATGGGACTTAACATCTGAGTTCATAAGTCTCCTAGACTTAAAACTGAGTAAACCTAAGGACATCACACACATCCATGCCCGAGGCAGGATTCGAACCTGCAACCGTAGCAACCGTGTGCTTCCGGACTGAAGCGCCTAGAACCGCTAGGGCACAGCGGCCGGCGATGTCACTTGAATCTTCCGACAGGAAGCACCAGGCCATTATATGTTATTGTATTCGGTTGGCACATACAAGTGTACCCCAGTAGACTCCTTTCACACTATATCCCACACATGTTCGATTGGCGATGAGACTGGTGGGTGACGGGCCAGGGCAAAAGGCTGACGTCCTGTGACAGCAAGAAGGCATTTGTTCGTGCAGCAACTTGTGGTTGTGCATTGTCTTGCTGAAAAATGGCGTTTGGGGTGTTGTGCAGAAAGGGTATGGCTGCCGGTGGCAGGATGTCATTGACGTATGTCACACAGGTCACAGTGCTCTGGGCACGCAGAAACTGTGATCTGTGTTTGTACCCAATAGCAACCCACACCATAAGGCCTTGATCTGGTGCTTTATGTCTTGTGCGAATTCAGTCACTGTGATGCCGCTCCTCCTGTCTACGGCGAACCAAAATGAGGCCAATCTTTTCAAACAAACAGAATCTGGATTGTCGGAAAACACTATCTGATGCCATTCCTTTATCCAGCGACGTCGTTCCCTAAACCATTGCTGTGTAGCATGTTTCTGCATATTGGTCAAACGTTGACAGAGAAGTGGACGATGCGCCTGTAACTCATGCCGTAGTAGACGACGATGGGCCGGCCGCTGTGGCCGAACGGTTATAAGCGCTTCAGTCCGGAACCGCGCTGCAGCTACGGTCGCAAATTCGAATCCTGCCTCGGGCATGGATGTGTGTGATGTCCTTAGGCTACTTAGATATAAGTAGTTCAAGTTCTAGGGGACTGATGATCTCAGATGTTACGTCCCATAGTACTCAGAGCCATTTTGATAAACGGGTATCCATTGGACAAATATATTACACTAGAACTGACATGTCATTACATTTCAACGCAATTTGGGTGCATAGATCCTGAGAAATCAGCACCCAGAACAACCACATCTGGCCGTAATAACGGCCTTGATACGCCTGGGCATTGAGTTAAACAGAGCTAGGATGGCGTGTACAGGTATAGCTGCACATGTAGCTTCAACACGATACCTCAGTTCACCAAGAGTAGTGGCTGGCGTATTGTGACGAGCCAGTTGCTCGGCCGCCATTAACCAGACTTTTCAATTGGTGAGAGATCTGGAGAATGTGCTGGCCAGAGCAGCAGTCGAACATTTTCTGTATTCAGAAACGCCTGTACGGGACCTGCAACACGCGGTCGCGCATTATCCTGCTGAAATGTAGGGTTTCGCAGGGATCGAATGAAGGGTAGACCCACGGTTCGTAACACATCTGCAATTTAGCGTCCACTGTTCAAAGTGCCGTCAATGCGAACAAGAGGTGACAGAGACTTGTAACCAATGACACCCCATACCATCACGCCGGGTGATACGCCAGTATGGCGATGACGAATACACGCTTCCAATACGCGTTCACCGCGATGTCGCCAAACACGGATGCGACCATCATGATGCTGTAAACAGAACCTGGATTCATCCGAAAAAATGACGTTTTGCCATTCGCGCACCCAGGTTCATCGTTGAGTACACCATCGCAGGCGCTCCTGTCTGTGATGCAGCGTCAAGGGTAACCGCAGCCGTGGTCTCAGAGCTGATAGTCCGTGCTGCTGGAAACGTCGTCGAACTGTTCTTGCAGATGGTCGTTGTCTTGCAAACGTTCCCATCTGTTGACTCAGGGATCGAGACGTGGCTGCATCATCCGTTACAGCCATGCGAATAAGATGCCTGTCATTTCGACTGCTAGTGATACGAGGCCGTTGGGATCCTGCACGGCGTTCCTGTTACCCTCATGAACCCACGGATTCCATATTCTGCTAACAGTCATTGGATCTCGACCAACGCGAGTACCAATGTCGCGCTACGATAAACCGCAATCACGATAGGCTACTATCCGACCGTTACCAAAGTCGGAAACGTGATGGTACGCATTTCTCCTCCTTGCACGAGGCATCACAAAACGTTTCACCAGGCAACGCCGGTCAACTGCTGTTTGTGTATGAGAAATCGGTTGGAAACTTTCCTCATGTCAGCGCAGTCTAGGTGTCGCCACCATGAGCCAGCCTTTTGTGAATGCTCTGAAAAGCTAATCATTTGCATATCACAGCATCTTCTTCCTGTCGGTTAAATTTCGAGTGTGTAGCACGTTATCTTCGTGGTGTAGCAATTTTAATGGCCAGTAGTGTAGTTCTAAGTCCAGGGGTTGATGACCTCAGATGCTAAGTCCCGTAGTGCTTAGAGTCATTTGAAGCAAACGACGATGGACTGTCATCCCCGATAGCGTACGAGTGTTCCACTGTTCCACTGTTGCGCCAGAACCGATGAGGACGCAGATCAGTCCAGCAATGTCATTCGAATGAGGTGTCGATCTTCTTGGGAAATGGTCTGGGTGATGAGGCCTGACCTATCTCGTCGCGTTCTGAACACAGCCATTGCACTGCCGAAATCCTTGATCTACACGAGCAACTGCTTCCCCGATGGATGCATCACGTTCATGCCAGTAATGCGCCCTGTTTCAAATCCACTGATCTGACAGTACGGTTCGTGCATACATCTGCGAGGCATCTGCTGAAGTCACACTGATCCATTACCTTCGATTTATAGCGGGATCGAGAGCCGCGTGCACATTTTACCGGTAGATCGTGTTGGGCCGCGATATCGATGATGACTTGAATGTGCGGGCCGACATGGTTCAAATGCAGAACGTTCAAGATGTTCTGTTTTTTTTTCTGAACGTGAAAGTATTTTGCCGTGCTCATGGACGCAGTTAACAAGAGTACCCACGAATATACGTGTATTGAGCCATAATTTATGGCAGTGGCATGTTTCTGAGCAAAAAAACCGCCCGTTTTGAATCCTAAACGGACAACACAAGCCTCTTTCGAAATTTCTTGACTGAAACAATGCTACACAGCAAATAACATATAAAATTATCACAGATGTATTGTATAGAATTAACAAACGAAAAGAAAAATTTTCAGTGAAGAAACTCTTCAAAGCATTATTATGGAAATATGAATGGAAGACTAGCATTCTATCCACTGCGACAGAATAAACAATATAACAATATACTATACTAAACATGTAGCGGCAGTGGCGGGACAGTTGAGACACCTGTTACAATGGATACGCACTGCCAGTGAATGTCGGTGATTTGATGGCAAAAAAAGCCATGTAGAAAGCTACCGTGACTTGGACTCAAGACGAAGTTGTGCGTTTAATTAGTTTGTACGAGGAAAGGCCAGAGTTATTATTGAGCGTACAGTTTGTGGACTACAGGAACTGAGATAAGAAGGAAAGTTCGTTGTCCGAAATGTCTACAGCTCTTAACACCTCCGTAGAATAAATTTAGCACAATATCCGGAATTTAAGGAATCAGACAGAGTAGTTTTATAATATAGATTAATTATATCAAAGCGCGGTGTCTGTTCTTTCGCCTCGATGGGTATAAAATCCACAGATTCAGTGCGGACCCACAATTATGTTCGAAGTTGAAAAGTGGCTACACTGAGTCACAGCGCCAGAGGTTGCGCCATAGAGCCAGTTAATAAGAGCACCCACGAAACTATGTGTATTGAGTCGTAACTTACGGCAGTGGCATGTTTCTGAACGGAGAAACCGCCTGTTTTGACTCCTAAACGGACAGCGCAAGCCTTTATCGAAATTTCTTGACTGAAACAATGCTACGCAGTAAATAACATATAAAATCATCACAGACATATTATATGGAATTAACAAACGATAATAAAAATTTTCAGTGAAGAAACTCGACCACAGATTATTATGGAAATATGAATGGAAGACTAGCATGGTATCCACTGCGTCAGAATCATCAATATAACAATCTACTCTACTAAACATATAGTGGCACTATCGGGACAGTTGAGACTACTGTTACAATAGATACGCACTGCCAGTGAATGCCAGCGATTTGTTGGCAAAAAAAAAAAAAAAAAAAAAAGTGAAGCAATGTAGAAAGCTGCCAGGACGTGGACTCATGTCGAAGTTGTGCGTTTACTTAGTTTGTACGAGGAAAGGCCAGGGTTATTATGGAGTGTACACTTAGTGGACTACAGGAACTGAGATAAGAAGCAAAATTTGTTGGCCGAAATATCTACAGCTCTTAACACCTCCATAGAAGAAATTTAGCACAATATCTGGAATTTAAGGAATCAGACAGAGTAGTTTTATAATATAGATTAATAATACACTACTGGCCATTAAAATTGCTACCTCAAGATGAAATGCAGATGATAAACGGGTATTCATTGGACAAATATATTATACTAGAACTGACATGTGATTACAGTTTCGCGAATTTGGGTGCGTAGATCCTGAGAAATCAGTACCCAGAACAACCACCTCTGGCTGTAATAACGGCATTCATACACATGGCCGGCCTGAGTGACAGTGCGGTTCTATGCGCTACAGTCTGGAACCGCGAGACCGCTACGGTCGCAGGTTCGATTCCCGCCTCGGGCATGGATGTGTGTGATGTCCTTAGGTTAGTTAGGTGTAAGTAGTTCTAAGTTCTAGGGGACTGATGACCTCAGCAGTTAAGTGCCATAGTGCTTAGAGCCATTTGAACCATTTCATACGCCTGGGCATTGAGTCAAACAGAGCTTGGATGGCGTGTACAGGTACAGCTGCTCATGCAGCTTCGACACGATATCACAGTTCATCAAGAGTAGTGACTGGCGTATTGTGACGAGCCAGTTTCTCGGCCGCCATTGACCAGACGTATCCAGTTGGTGAGAGATCTGGAGAATGTGCTGGCTAGGGGAGCAGTCGAACATTTTATGTATCTAGAAAGGCCCGTACAGGACCTGCAACATGCGGTCGTGCATGATACTGCTGAAATGTAGGGTATCACAGGGATCGAATGAAGGGTAGAGCCACGGGCCGTAACATATCTGAAATGAGACGTCCACTGTTCAAAGTGCTGTCAATGCGAACTAGAGGTGACCGAGACGTGTAACCAATGGCATCCCATACCATCACGCTGGGTGATACGCCAGATGGCGATTACGAATACACGCTTCCAATACGCGTTCACCGCGATGTCGCCATAAACGGATGCGATCATCATGATGCTGTAAACAGAACTTGTATTCATCCGAAAAAATGACGTTTTGCCATTCGTGCACCGAGGTTCGTCTTTGACTACACCATCGCATGCGCTCCTGTCTGTGATGCAGCGTCAAGGGTAACCGCAGCCATGGTCTTCGAGCTGATAGTCCGTGCTGCTGGAAACGTCGTCGAACTGTTCTTGCAGATGGTCGTTGTCTTGCAAACGTTCCCATCTGTTGACTCAGGGATCGAGACGTGGCTGCATCATCCGTTACAGCCATGCGAATAAGATGCCTGTCATTTCGACTGCTAGTGATACGAGGCCGTTGGGATCCTGCACGGCGTTCCTATTACCCTCATGAACCCACGGATTCCATATTCTGCTAACAGTCATTGGATCTCGACCAACGCGAGTACCAATGTCGCGCTACGATAAACCGCAATCGCGATAGGCTACTATCCGACCGTTATCAGAGTCGGAAACGTGATGGTACGCATTTCTCCTCCTTGCACGAGGCATCACAAAACGTTTCACCAGGCAACGCCGGTCAACTGCTGTTTGTGTATGAGAAATCGGTTGGAAACTTTCCTCATGTCAGCGCATTCTAGGTGTCGCCACCATGCGCCAGCCTTTTGTGAATTCTCTGAAAAGCTAATCATTTGCATATCACAGCATCTTCTTCCTGTCGGTTAAATTTCGAGTCTGTAGCACGTTATCTTCGTGGTGTAGCAATTTTAATAGCCAGTAGTGTAGTTCTAAGTCCAGGGGTTGATGACCTCAGATGCTAAGTCCCATAGTGCTTAGAGCCATTTGAAGCAAACGACGATGGACTGTCATCCCCGATAGCGTACGAGTGTTCCACTGTTCCACTGTTGCGCCAGAACCGATGAGGACGTAGATCAGTCCAGCAATGTCATTCGAATGAGGTGTCGATCTTCTTGGGAAATGGTCTGGGTGATGCGACCTGACCTATCTCGTCGCGTTCTGAACACTGCCATTGCACTGCCGAAATCCTTGATCTACACGAGCAACAGCTTCCCCGATGGATGCATCACGTTCATGCCAGTAATGCGCCCTGTTTCAAATCCACTGATCTGACAGTACGGTTCGCGCATACATCTGCGAGGCATCTGCTGAAGTCACACTGATCCATTACCTTCTATTTATAGCGGGATCGAGAGCCGCGTGCACATTTTACCGGTAGATCGTGTTGGGCCGCGATATCGATGATGACTTGAATGTGCGGGGCGACATGGTTCAAATTCAGAACGTACTAATGTAAAATGTGTTGTGAATATGGAAGCCCTATCTCTAGTCGTTCAAGATGTTCTGTTTTTTTCTGGACGTGAAAGTATTTTGCCTTGCTCATGGACGCAGATAATAAGAGTACCCACGAAACTACGTGTATTGAGCCATAATTTATGGCAGTGGCATGTTTCTGAGCGAAAAAACCACCTGTTTTGAATCCTAAACGGACAACACAAGCCTCTTTCGAAATTTCTTGACTGAAACAGTGCTACACAGCAAATAACATATAAAATTATTACAGATGTATTGTATAGAATTAACAAACGAAAAGAAAAATTTTCAGTGAAGAAACTCGACCACAGATTATTATGGAAATATGAATGGAAGACTAGCATGCTATCCACTGCGACAGAATAAACAATATAACAATATACTCTACTAAACATGTAGCGGCAGTGGCGGGACAGTTGAGACAATTGTTACAATGGATACGCACTACCAGTGAATGTCAGTGATTTGATGGCAAAAAAAGCCATGTAGAAAGCTACCGCGACTTGGACTCAAGACGAAGTTGTGCGTTTAATTAGTTTGTACGAGGAAAGGCCAGAGTTATTATTGAGCGTACAGTTTGTGGACTACAGGAACTGAGATAAGAAGGAAAGTTCGTTGTCCGAAATGTCTACAGCTCTTAACACCTCCGTAGAATAAATTTAGCACAATATCCGGAATTTAAGGAATCAGAGAAAGTAGTTTTATAATATAGATTAATTATATCAAAGCGCGATGTCTGTTCTTTCGCCTCGATGGGTATAAAATCCACAGATTCAGTGCGGACCCACAATTATGTTCGAAGTTGAAAAGTGGCTACACTGAGTCACAGCGCCAGAGGTTGCGCCAAAGAGTATGATTGCGCAGCCTCCTTTGGGGCAGTACTAGTTCAGAGGTTGCCGTGGGCAGTGCTTGTTGAGAGGATGTCGATAGCAATACTAGTTGAGGGTATGTCGTGTGCAGTTGTTCTGTTGGGCGAGACAGCAGATGTTGTTCGATTGGGGATGTTGCAATGATCACAGTGTATTTTTCGTCAATATATATGAAGGTAACAAATTTTTATTTTATTTTTCAAATGTCCTAAATAACAATGCCTCTTAGCCACAGGTTCAGTCAACAAAGCATCTGGCTTGTGTTCATGTATAAGACTGTAATTCTGGTTTCTATGTGAAATTATAGTATTTCTGGATTTTTAATTACTTCATTGTAACTGATGTTTAAAATATCTTGTCGTATTGAGGAAAAAACGTGCCAGATGTGTACGTTGAATCACACTTCCCCACACAGAACAGTTACCCTTGTGCTTTGTTGTTTCGTAGCTTTTATAGGTGCTGGGGACTTAATTAACCAATTGTGTTAACGGAAATTTCCTTTCACTCTTTATTGTTATTCTATGCAGTCAGATTGCGTACTAATAGTACTCAGGGTCAACCGGTTACGAGACTTCGTAACCGGACATACAGCTACTAAAATTGTTTGCATTTTATATAATTAAGCCCCCATGCAACCTCCTGTGGGAATCTCAAAGTATCGAGCATGGACGACATGGATAGGGACTGCGGATAGCTGGCGGTAGTTGATATTGTTGGTCGGCCGAGACAGTCCGCGCGATTGCAATAAACACGGTGTCGGGATGGCGCAGCGGTTAAAGCAGCTGCCTAATGGGTAGGCGATTCCGGGTCTGAATTCCGCTCTGGTACACATTTTCACTCGTCGCCGCTGATCTGCATAAAGATCCGATGCAGCTGACATCAATAGTTCCTTCCCTTCCCTTTCCTTTCCTCCCCTCCATCCTCAGTTTACATAACATATATTAATTAATACAGAGAAACAACTAAAGTTGTGTTTGAAAGTAATCGCTTTGGAACTCCCGAAAAATATCACGTAACTTCAAGTAATATAGCTGTATCCATAATTTTATGTGGGGCGGAATTTATTGATTATATTGTTATATTCGGTGTTGAAGAACAGACCTTCACAAAACTTCCTGGCAGATTAAAACTGTGTGCTGGACCGAGATTCGAACTCGGGACCTTCGCCTTTCACGGGCAAGTGCTTTACCTACTTTTTTTTTTTAGTCTCATTTTGTTCGCTTGTGATCGTTTCATCTGCTCGGGGCGGACGTTGTAAGACATCCGGTTAAGTTTGTAGTTGATCGATGAACTCAGTTTTTTAATTACAGAGAGAAGCTAACCCTCTGACCAAACACACTGAGCTACCGTGCCGGCTGGTCTTCACAGCTTTACTTCTGCCAGTACCTCGTCTCTTGCTTTCCAAACTTTACAGAAGCTCTCCTGCGACCCTTGCAGAACTAGCACTCCTGAAAGAAACGTTCGCAGGAGAGCTCTCTAAAGTTTGGAAGGTAGGAGACGAGGTACTGGCAGAAGTATGGCTTTGAGGACAGGGCGTAAGTCGTGCTTGGGTAGCTCAGTTGCTGCCGGCACGGTAGTTCAGCGTGTTAAGTCAGAGAGCCTGTTGGCCTCTGTAATAATAATAAAAAATAAATAAAAAAAATAAAAAAAACTGAATGGAAGGATCAACCACCGAACTTGAACAGCATGTCTTGCGACGTCCGCAACGACCAAACACAACGATCAATAACGAACAAAATGAAAAAAAAAAAAAAAAATTGGTAGAGCACTTGCCCGCGAAAGGCAAAGGTCCGGAGTTCGCGTCTCGGTCCGGCACAGAGTTTTAATCTGCCAGGAAGTTTCATATCAGCGCACACTCTGCTGCAAAGTGAAAATCTCATTCTAGGCCTTCACGAATTTGCAAGAGTTTTAAGTCAAGACAAGTAAAAAGGTTTAAAAAAAGTCTGGAAATACTTCACTTACGAGATAACCGACCTATTTCGCTTTTGAACGTCTTTGGTACCAAGGTGAAATCTGATGTAATGTTACTTCATCGTAATTGTTACTTTACCAGATATTAATGAGAATAAACGTTTCTAATGCTGCAAATGTTAGTGTCACAAACAGACTGTCTTTAATACTATTGGGTTTCGCATGGTAGTATCTAGACTGGCAATTCTGGGTCCAATTAAAAGGAAAATTTCTTCGTTCTCTATCGTTGTCGTTCCTTTAGGCACAGAACTACGACAGAAAAATCTCTCGGAGAGAGATCTCTCAGCTCTCACAGCTACTCTCATCCTGCTGTTGAGTCCGGGCAGAACGCCGTGGCCGGTAGATGCGTAAACGGCAGGGTACGCGCAGGGAAGAATTCTGGAACAGTGGTCTATGTTAAATTTGTTTCATGAGAAACTGAGGAAAAGTAGGGTCAGTATTTTACGAAACAGCACATCCTCGGAACAATTTAAATGTGTAATGTCTTCATTTACGTTGTTCCAAAACCCATAGCTTTTCTCGTTCAGCAACTAGCGATGGCCCTTAAAAATTACATCCATTACTCTGTAGTTAGTCGAATAACAGGTTACATAACGAAATTTTGCATGATTATATATGGCAAAATACTCTCCGCCTTGCGTGCTACGATGGTCACTCCAAAAGAAATGCACACTATTTTTGTAAAAATACAGTTTTCATTCTGCATATGTGAAAGTTTTACAGTGTGTAGATACATCCTTCCCGCTTGTTTTCGTACTGCACACACTCCAGACAATGAGCTGAAAGTTAACGAATTGATGACTACTGACAGACGAATCACAGTGAACGAATTGTCACACTGCGTTGGGATAGGGGAAGGAAGTGTTTACAGAATACTGAAAGTGTTGGCGTTATAAAAGGTTTGTGCCAGGTGGGTTCCCAGGATGTTGACAGTGGCTCACAAAGAAACAAGAAAAACGGTATGCAGCGAACTTTTGGAATAGTACGAGAATGGTGGAGATAAATTTCTTGGAAGAATTGTGACAGGCGATGAAACATGGGTTCATCATTTTTCACCAGAGACGAAGAGACAATCAATGGAGTGGCATCATCCAAATTCACCCAAGAAAAAAAATTCAGAATCACACCTTCTGCTGGAAAGTTATGGCTACGGTGCTTTTCGATTCCGAAGGACCCTTGCTTGTGGACATCATGCCAAGTTGAACCACCATAAATTCTGATGCATATGTGACGACACTGAAGAAACTTCAAGCTCGACTGAGTCGTGTTCGACCACATCGGCAAAAGCAGGATGTTTTGCTGTTGCACGACAATGCACGGCCACTTGTCAGTCAAAAAACCATGGAAGCGATCACAAAACTTGGATGGACAACACTGAAACACCCGCCTTACAGTCCTGACCTGGCTCCATGTGACTATCATCTCTTTGGGAAACTGAAAGACTCTCTTCGTGGAACAAGGTTTGAAGATGATGACTCACTTTTGCACGCTGCCAAACAGTGGCTCCAACAGGTTGGTCCAGAATTTTACCGTGCGGGTATACAGGCGCTGGTTGCAAGATGGCGTAAGGCAGTTGAGACGGATGGAAATCATGTGGAGAAATGAAAATATTGTTCCTAAAGGATGTATCTACACACTATAAAACTTTCAAACATGTAGAATAAAAGATGGATTAAAAAAATAGTGTACATTTGTTTTGGAGTGACCCTTGTATCATTTCCCAAAATCTCATTTCGGTATCTCAAATCGTTTACGGAACTGTGAGGAATCTTGTGGATATTTCAATCTGGTTTTAACACTGGCGCAGCGCGATCCCAAATGAATGTGCTGCTTCAGATAACTTTTCTAGAGATCGGTGACAGATAGAGAGACCTCCACCCAAGTCAGAAAAAAAAATCCATATGTTAGCTAAATTTGATAAGCAGCAATATACTATGTAACAGCACCAAACACAATATCATAGCGACCCCTATCTTTCAATGCAAACTTTTTAGAATTTCACACAGTGTCTTACTTCCTCATTAACTAGGACCATTAACGAAATGATGGGCGCATAATAATATCCCTGACTTATAAAGCTACAGGTAAAACAAAATTACTTTTTTTTACTGGGTAGTTTATGTAAAACCGTTTGAGGAAGACTGCAAGATATGCGCCTAGATTGTGTCATCGCCGACTGACCCTAAGGTGGCAAACACTGTCGGCTTCCCCTTCCGGGCAAACGAATGCACTCGCCCAGTGCACTAGAAAAAAGTTGGTCACTGCACATCGGCCACCGTATTGCGCGCGATCTCTGCATAGCTGCTGCCGACGGCTGCTCCCGCAAGACTTTCAGACACTTGCAGAAAGTAGTCGCAGACCGTAACTAATAGCGAAAAATTAGTCTCCAGTATAAACACTCCTGCGAGTACTATCTGAAAGTACCAATCTGTCTGATGTATCCGAGCCCTATGTAGATAAAGTTTTAATAAGAAATTAATCTCCGAAAATTCACCGTTTGGATGGAAAATAAATTTGAAGATAGTCTCACTATCAAATCTGCTACAGTAAAGTGACAGTTACAAGCTCTTAGAGACCTGAGGGCAGTATTAGTCTCTTGGAGATACGTCGGCAGGGAGCTTGTAGTATTCAGTTCCGATGCAATTTCTGTGTCACATCGACAGTGTGAGGGTGCGAGGACTACAGTAAAGTGGCAGCGGTGCATCAGTTACAAGCTACTAGATACCTGAGGGCGGTATTAGTCTCTTGGAGCCACGTGAGGTAGACGCGTCACACAGTCTGTGCGGCTTTCTCTGTCAGAGATTCGAGTCCTCCCTCTGGCATGAGTGTGCGTGTTGTCCATAGGGTTAGTTTAAGTTAGATCAAGTAGTGTGTAGGCTTAAGGACCGATAACGTCAGCAGTTTCGTCCATAAGACGTTACCACAAATTTCCAAAATTACTCTTGGAGATACAACTGCAGGGAGCCTGTAGTATGCATTCGCAAAGCAATTTCTGTGACGCATCATCAGAGTGAGGATGCAGGGCTACAGTAAAGTGTCGACGGGCGATCAGTCACAAGCTACTAGATATCTGAGAGTGGTATCAGTGCTTTGCAGATATGTCTGCAGGGAGTCTGTAGTATGTAACCGCAAAGCAGTTTCTGTTGCATCATCAGTCTGAAGGAGTGGGGACTACAATCGTGTGCTAGCAGTGCCCCAGTTACAAGCTTCTAGAGATCTGAGAGTGAAATTAATGTATTGGAGACACATGGGCAGGAAGCCTGTAGTATGCAATGGCGAAGCAATTTCTGTATCGCATCGTCAGTGTGATGAAGCGGGCACTACAGTAAAGTGGCAGTGCTGCATCAGTTACAAGCTAATAGAGACCTGAAGGCGGGATTAGTCTCTTGGAGATACGTCGGCAGGGATCCTGTAGTATTTAATCGTGAAGCAATTTCTGTGTTCCATCGTCGGTGTGTGGTTGTGAGGACTAAAGTAACGTGGCAGTAGTGCATCATTTTCAAGCTGCTAGAGACGCGCAGGATAACCGTGAAGTCTGAGGTGCCTTGTCACGGTCTGAGCAGCTCCCTCATCGGAGGTTCGAGTCCTCTCTATGGCATTAGTTGTGTGTTGTACACATTGTAAGTTAGTTTAGGTTAGATTAAGTATGTGTAGGCTTAGGGACCGATGACGCCGGTAGTTTGGTCCCATTAGACCTTACCAAAAATTTGCAAAGTTTCTCATGGAGATATGTTGGCAGGGAGCCTGTAGTATGCAATCGGAAAGCAAGTTCTGTGACGCATCGACAGTGTGAGTGTGTGGGGACTGCAGTACAGTGGCAGCATTGCATCAGT
Source organism: Schistocerca gregaria (assembly GCF_023897955.1). Classification (NCBI taxonomy): domain Eukaryota; kingdom Metazoa; phylum Arthropoda; class Insecta; order Orthoptera; family Acrididae; genus Schistocerca; species Schistocerca gregaria. The sequence goes on from NC_064925.1 coordinate 146,874,459, forward strand.
TACAACCAACTAGAGACCTGAGTGTGGTTGAGGGTGGTTTCAGGTCCGTTGGAGACACATCCACAGGGAGCCTGTAGTATGCAGTCGTGATCAATTTCTGTGTTACATCGTCAGTGTGAGGGTGCTGGGACTACAGTAAATGCAGTGGTGCATCAGTTACCAGCTACTAGAGACCTGAGTGCGGTATTAGTCTCTTGGAAATACATCGAAATGGAGCCTGTATGAGGGTGTGGAGACTACAGTCAGTGATGCATCAGTTATCAGTTATCAGCTACTAAAGACCTTAGGGTGGTATTAGTCTCCTGGAGATACGTCAACAAGGAGCCAATTGTATGCAGTTGCGAAGCAATTTCTGTATCGCATCATCAATGTGAGGGTGCGGGGGCTACAGTAAAGTGGCAGCGGTGTTTTAGTTAGAAGCTACTAGAGACCTGACAGCTGTATTAGTCTCTTCGATATACGACGGAAAGGAGCCAGTAGTATGCATTTCTGTTTCGCGTCGTCAATGTGAAACTGTGGGGACTACAGAAAAGTGGCAGCGGTGCATCAGTTACATATTACTAGATACCTGAGTTTGGTATTAGTCTCTTGGAAATAAGTCGACAGAGAGCTTGTAGTATGCAGTCGCAAGTTACTTTCTTTGTTGCATCATCAATGTGAGGGTGTGGGGACTAAAGCAAAGTGGCAATGGTGCATCCATTACAAGATACTAAAGTCCCAAGGGCTGTATTCGTCTCAGGGAAATTCGTTTCTAGGGAACCCATATTATGCAATTACAATGCAATTTGCGTGTCACTTTGTGAGTCAGATCGCTGGTCGATTATCAGCGTTCGGCTTGTTATCTTTGGTGCGTCCCCGGGTATTACCATCTTTGCGTTTTCGGCTGGGGAGCGCGGGATGGCGAGATGCAGTCGGTTTGGTGCGGTACTTGAGACTGGCGGAGTTGTGGCTCAGGCGTAAGCACATGTGTGTGTGATGTCTGTTACGCCGGGGCTATTTGCTGATCGTGGAACTCCTGCGGCGGTTACTGGTTGCATGGAAGGCATTTCATATAAACTGTGCCAAGCCTCAAAGTGAGAGGGGAGTCCGGAGTTGGTGTTGGCCTAGATGTTTGTACAAATTGAGGTGCCTGTGTGAGAAGCACGGCGTGGGCCTGTTGGTTTCTTCGTCCTTCTGGCAGCCACCGCAAGCGGATGTTCGACCGGAATGTCTACAGTTTGTGGTGAGCACAGCGTGAACAAGTTCTCGTAGGATGTGCTCCCAGCCTGACTCTTAGCCTGTGTTATTTGTGGGTGCCGACCCCTTGTCTGTTACTGCTTCCAGGTGTCCGTAATATTTCCAGCAAAACTGTGTTTTTTGTGGCATTCTGTGTTTCTGGCTCAGCCTCCGCCTAGAAAGGGGAAAGATGGGTGCCTCAACTGAAAGGAGGGAGGGGGGTGGGGGGGGGGCGGTTCGATTGGACATCTTTTGGAATTCCTTAATGCTGTGATTTAAACATATAAAAAAATTGTTCTTTCGGAATAAGTGGCTGTTTCTTTGGGACACTGCAGTTCAAACAGGAGTGGCGTAATGTTAATGAATATTTATTATTCGTCAAATGAAGTGTATTTAATGTCTTGCTGTTTTCAGGGCATGCATCTGTGTTATTGAACTCATTTTGAAGTGTTCTGTCGGGTGAATGACTGTTCCCCACTTCAGTGTATTCTTTTGAGTAGTATTGTAAGGTTTTTTTAGATATTTGCCAGTGGGATGTACTGATTAAATTTTATTTTTCTCTTTCTTTTGAATTACGGTAAATCAGCTGATATTGAAATTATTATTTAATTCCTGTTTAATGTCAGACAGACTCAAATGTAACTTCATTTATGTTATTCGAAATAAATGTGTTTGATTGACCTTAATGAATCATGTGCAAATCGAAGTAAGAGACCCTCCCCCCTCATTAGTGTTTAACAGTGGCGTGTGGTTTGGGTTGTGAGCCCCGTGCTCGGACCACTTTGTCAATGTGAGTATGTGGGGACTGCAGTAAAGTGGCAGTGGTGAATCAGTTACAAGTTACTATAGTCCAGAGGATGGTATTCGGCTCCTGGAAATACGTTGGGAGCCTGGTATGGAATTGCAAAGCAATTTCTATGTCGCATCGTCAATGTGAGGGTTCTGGGACTACAGTAAAATGGCAGCGGTGCACCAGTTACACGCTATTGGAGAACTGAGTGAGGAAATAGTGTCTTGGATATACTTCGACGGGGAGGCTGTAGTATGCAGTCTCAAAGCAAATTATCTGTGGCACAGTGAGTGTGAGGGTGTGAGGACTATAGTAAAGTGACAGCGGTGCATCACTTACAAGTTACTAGGGACCTGTGGTCGGTTTTAGTACCTCAGAGGTACATTGGCAGTGTGCGTGTTGTATACAATTGCGATGCAATATCTGTGTCGCATCCTCATTGTGAGGGTGTGGGGACCACAGTAAAGAGGCAGCGGGGCCTCAGTTACAAGGGACTACATACCTGAGGGTGGTATTAGTCTCTTGGAGGTACATTGGCAGGGGGCCTGTAATATGCATTTGCGAAGCAATTTCTGTGAAGCATCATCAGTGTGAGGGTGTGGGGACTACAAGATAGTGTCAGCGGAGTATCGATTACAAGCTAATAGAGACTTGAAGGTGGTATTAGTCTCTTCCAAATGGTTCAAATAGCTCTAAGCACTATGGAACTTAAAATCTGAGGTCATCAGTCCCCTAGACTTAGAACTACTTAAACCTAACTAACCTAAGGATATCACACACATCCATGCCTGAGGCAGGATTTGAACCTGTGACCATAGCAGCAGCACAGTTGCGGACTGAAGCACCTAGAACTGCTCGGCCACTGCAGCCGGCAGTCTCTTCCAGATACATCAGCAGGAAGCCTGTAGATTAAAATCGAGAAGCAATGCCTGTGTCGCGTCGTGAGTGTGAGGGTGTGGGGGATACAGTAAAGAGGGAGCAGTGCATCACTTATTAGGTGCTAAAGACCTTATAGCGGTATTAGTCTCTTGGAGATAAGTCATCAGGGAACCTATAGTATGCTATTGTGAAGCAATTTTTGTGTTGCATCCTCAGTATGAAGGTGTGGAGACTACAGTAAAGAGGCAGCGGTGTATCAGTTACAAGCTACTAAAGTGCTGGGGGTGGTATTAGTTCTTTTGAGATATGTCAGCAGGGGAACAGTAGAATGCAATTGGGTAGCAATTTCTGTATGGTACAGTGTCAGTGGTGCATCAGTTAAAAGCTACTGCGTATTTGACAGCGGTATTAGTCTCTTCGAAATACGCCGGAACGGAGCCAGTAGTAAGCAATCGTGAAGGAATTTCTGTTCGCATCGTCAGTGTGAAAGTGCGGGGACTGAAGTAAAGTGTCAGCGGTGCATTAGTAACAGGCTTCTAGAGAACATATGGGTGGTATTAGTCTCATATAGATAAGTGGGTAGGGAGCCTGTAGTATGCAGTCGTAAAGGAATTTCTTTGTCGTATCATGTGTTTGATGTTGTGGGCAAGTACAGTAAAGTCCCAGCGAAGCTTCAGTTATAAGCTGTTACAGACCTGAGGGCAGTATTAGTCTCTTGGAGATACGTCGGGATGGAGCCTTTAGTATTCAGTCACAAAGCAATTTCTGTACCGCACTGTGTCAGGTTGCGGGGACTACAGTAAAGTGGCAGCGGTGCACCAGTGACAAGCTACTACAGTCCTTAAGGTGGTATTAGTCTGTTGGAGATACATCGGCAGTTCACCTGTAATATTCAATCGCAAAGAAAGTTCTGTGTTGCATTGTCAATTTGAAGGTGTGGGGACTACAGTAAAGTGGCAGCGGTGCATCAGTTACAAGCTACTAGAGACCTGAGGGTAGTAATAGCCTCTTCGAGATACGTCAACAAGGAGCCTGCACCATGAAATCACGAAGCAGTTTGTGTGCTGTATCGTCAGTGTGAGGGTTGCGGGGACTACAGTAATGTGGCAGAGGTCCTCGAGTAACAACCTACTAGATACGTGAGGGTGGTATTAATCTCTTGGCAGGGAGCATGTGGCATGCAGTTGCGAAGGAACATTGTGATGCATTGTCAGTGTGAGATTGCGTTCAACAGTGCATCAGTTGCAAGTTACTAGAGATCTGAGAGTGCGATTACTGCCTTGGAGATAAGTCGGCAGAGAGTATGTACTATGCTCGATATAATTACTGAAGATGAGTGTTCCTGAGTAGTAGACCCTTTTTGAACTAAAGTAAGTGCTTTGAAGTCCTTGTGCAGATCATTTTTGTTCCTGGGATTGTATGTATGAACTGAGCTGTTTGTTGGAAAAAGAGATATATTATTTAGGACAAATTTCATTAAGGAGTAAATATACTGAGAGGCAGTAGTTAGTATACCCAGTTCTTTGAAGAGGTTTCTACAGGATGTCCGTGAATTTACTCCACAAATAATACGTATTACACGCTTTTGGACTCTGAAAACTTTTGTTTGACTTGAAGAGTTACCCCAAAATATTATACCATATGACATTATGGAATGAAAGTAGGTAAAGTATGCAAGCTATTTCATTTTTATGTCGCCTATGTCTGCTAACACTCGAATTGCAAATATAGATTTGTTTCTGCAGTTCTGTGGTGTGCTCCTCCCAACTGAATTTATTATCCAGTTGTAATCCTAGGAATTTAAGACTGTCAACCTCTTCTATCTGCTCTTCTTCATACTTCATGCATATGCTGGGTGGAAACCTCTTACAGGTTCTGAATTGCATATAGTGAGTCTTTTCGCAGTTTAACATCAGTGAGTTGGCTTTAAACCATTTATTAATATCCATAAAAATATCATTAGCAGATCTTTCTAGAACTACACTCGACATACTATTTATTGCAATACTTGTGTCATCTGCAAACAAAACGAGCTCTACTTCTGGCAATGTAACTGATGAGAGATCATTAATGTACACAAGAAAGAGTAATGGCCCTAAGATGGATCCTTGTGAGACACCACATGTAATTTCTTCCCATTCTGATGATGACTGATGACTTAATTCACTAGTCCCTTGCACTGACACCATTTGTTTCCTGTTAGCGAGGTATGACTTGAACCATTTTGCAGCACTGCCCGTGACACCATAGAATTCTAATTTATTTAAAAGGATGTTGTGGTTCACACAATCGAATGCCCTTGACAAATCACAGAAAATACCTGCTGCTTGTAACTTGTTATTTAATGAATTAAGTAAATTTTCACTGTGGGTGTAAATGTTTGTTGTTGTTGTTGTTGTGGTCTTCAGTCCTGAGACTGGTTTGATGCAGCTCTCCATGCTACTCTATCCCGTGCAAGCTTCTTCATCTCCCAGTACCGACTGCAACCTACATCCTTCTGAATCTGCTTGGTGTATTCATCTCTTGGTCTCCCTCTACGATTTTTACCCTCCACGCTGCCCTCCAATACTAAATTGGTGATCACTTGGTGCTTCAGAACATGTCCTGCCAACCGATCCCTTCTTCTAGTCAAGTTGTGCCACAAACTTCTCTTCTCCCCAATCCTATTCAGCACCTCCTCATTAGTTATGTGGTCTACCCATCTAATCTTCGGCATTCTTCTGTAGCACAACATTCCGAAAGCTTCTATTCTCTTCTTGTCTAAACTATTTACCGTCCATGTTCACTTCCATACATGGCTACACTCCATACAAATACTTTCGAAAACGGCTTCCTGACACTTAAATCTATACTCGATGTTAACAAATTTCTCTTCTTCAGAAACGCTTTCCTTCCCATTGCCAGTCTACATTTTATATCCTCTCTACTTCGAACATCATCAGTTATTTTGCTCCCCAAATAGCGAAACTCCTTTACTACTTTAAGTGTCTCATTTCCTAATGTAATACCCTCAACATCACCAGACTTAATTTGACTACATTCCATTATCCTCGTTTTGCTTTTGTTGATTTTCATCTTATATCCTCCCTTCAAGACACTATCCATTCCGTTCAACTGCCCTTCCAAGTCCTTTGCTATCTCTGAATTACAATGTCATCGCCGAACCTCAAAGTTTTTATATCTTCTCCATTGATTTTAATACCTACTCCGAATTTTTCTTTTGTTTCCTTCACTGCATGCTCAATATACATATTGAATAACATTGGGGATAGGCTACAACCCTGTCTCACTCCCTTCCCAACTACTGCTTCCCTTTCATGCCCCTCAACTCTTATAACTGCCATTTGGTTTCTATACAAATTGTAAATAGCCTTTCGCTCCCTGTATTTTACCCCTGCCACCTTCAAAATTTGAAAGAGAGTATTCCAGTCAACATTGTCAAAAGCTTTCTCTAAACCTACAAATGCTAAAAACGTAGATTTGCCTTTCCTTAATCTAGCTTCTAAGATAAGCCGTAGGGTCAGTATTGCCTCACGTGTTCCAACATTTCTACGGAATCCAAACTGATCTTCCCCGAGGTCGGCTTCAACTAGTTTTTCCGTTCGTCTTTAAATAATTCGTGTTAGTATTTTGCGGCCGTGACTTATTAAACTGATAGTTCGGTAATTTTCACATCTGTCAACGCCTGCTTTCTTTGGGATTGGAATTATTATATTCTTCTTGAAGTCTGAGGGTATATCGCCTGTCTCATACATCTTGCTCACCAGATGCTAGAGTTTTGTCAGGACTGGCTCTCCCAAGGCCGTCAGTAGTTGTAATGGAATGTTGTCTACTCCGGGGGCCTTGTTTCGACTCAGGTCTTTCAGTGCTCTGTCAAACTCTTCACGCAGTTTCATCTCTCCCATTTCAAACTTCATCTACATCCTCTTCCATTTCCATAGTATTGTCCTCAAGTACATCGCCCTTGTATAGACCTTCTATATACCCCTTCCACCTTTCAGCTTTCCCTTCTTTGCTTAGAACTGGGTTTCCATCTGAGCTCTTGATATTCATACAAGTGGTTCTCTTTTCTCCAAAGGCCTCTTTAATTTTCCTGTAGTCAGTATCTATCTTACCCCTAGTGAGATAAGCCTCTACATTCTTACATTTGTCCTCTAGCCATCCCTGCTTAGCCATTTTGCACTTATTGTCGATATCATTTTTGAGACGTTTGTATTCCTTTTTGCCTGCTTCATTTACTGCATTTTTATATTTTCTCCTTTCATAGATTAAATTCAATATTTCTTCTGTTACCCAAGGATTCCTACTAGTCCTCGTCTTTTTACCTACTTGACCCTCTGATGCCTTCACTATTTCATTCCTCAAAGCTACCCATTCGTCTTCTACTGTATTTCTTTCCCCCATTCCTGTCAATTGTTCCCTTATGCTCTCCCTGAAACTTTGTACAACCTCTGGTTCTTTCAGTTTATCCAGGTCCCATCTCCTTAAATTTCCACCTTTTTGCAGTTTCTTTAGTTTTAATCTACTAGGTGTAAATAGCCTTTTCGATATCAGAACCCTTCAGAAATCCAAACTGTGTTCTTGATAATATGTTAGTTGTGGTCAGATGGTTGAGTAGCTGCCTGTACATTACTTTTTGTAAAATTTTTGAGAATGCTGGCAAAAGTGAAATCGGTCTGTAGTTTGATGGTATCTCTTTATCCCCTTTCTTGAATAGATGCTTAAAATCTGCATATTTTAGCCAGTCAGGAAACGTCCCAGATATAATTGACTGGTTACACAAGTAACTTAGAATTGTACTAAACTCACAAGAACACACCTTAATTAACTTTGTTGATATTTCATTGTAACCACTAGAATGCTTTGTTTTTAAAGATTTTATTATGGAAGTTATTTCTTTTGGTGAAGTGAGTGATATATTCATGTACCTGAAGCTATTTGTAAAGGCTAGTTTCAGATATTCAAGGGCATTATTTACTGATCCTGATAATCCCATTTTATCAGTAATGGATATAAAGTACTTGTTATATAGATTTGTCACACTATGCCCATCGGTTACTAATGTGTAATCTACCCTTAGTGCTATTTGCTCCAGGTCCTTTCTGGTTCTACCAGTCTCCTCTTTCACTATACCCCATATTTAGTACCTCATAATTGATGGTACCCCTCTGATCCCATCATACATAGAGCATTGTCTTCTTTCCAAAGCGATCTGGTCTTTCAATGGATGTCGATGGTTTGCCTGGATTCACCCATGATTTACGACGATTAGAATTCTCGAAATATATCCATTTTTCATGACCTGACACTATTCGATGGTGGAACGACTTTCTTTTGTATCTGGCGAGCAGCATTTCACAAGTGGTCTTTCGATTGGCTTGCTGTCTTTCATTCAGTTCATGCGGAACTCATTTTCCCACTTTCTGCAGCGTTCTCGTAGCTTTCAACCGAAGAGGACCGGCTTTCTGCGTCACATTCAATTGTTCCGCGAGTTCCTGTTCGAATATTTTCTTCACCCAATAAGGCCTGTAATTCGTTGCCTTCGAACTTTTCCAGTAGTTTCCCACGCTCGTCGTTTCTCACGTCATAATCACCAATGTGGAATTTTTTGAACCACTCGAAATACTGTGTTTTCCCAAGTGCATGTTCGCCGAAACCCTCAACAAGCATTAGATGCGATTCTGCAGCAGTTTTCTTCAAATGATAATAGGAAACCAACGCTGTCCGCAAATCTTAGTTCGTAGGCCCAAAACTCGTCATGTTTACTTGTTTGAAACTGATACCGATGTACGGAACTTCGGTTATTGTGTGTTGACATTCGTCGTCAGCAGTTACAGGAAGCCAATGGCGCTGCAGATGCGGTCTCACAGGCCCTACACTGACGGCTAGCACAATCTGTAGGCAAATTTCGGTTTCATACTTATACACCAGGTATATCAGTTTCTTTGTCGCTTCAGTGTATGTGAGGCTGAGATTTAAACTTACCACACCTGATTATGAAGCGTTGTGTTTGTCGTTCACTGCAGTTAACAATGTCTCATGCAACAGAAGAGACTTTTTGGTTCGAGAAACCTACAACTAGTTTTCGCGTGCTTGTAACAGCCAGTACCACTTTTAGTTTCGTACAGTATCTTATACTTTTCTGATCATTTAGGGCTGTACATCTCCGGCGGTAACTCGGGAGAGTTACCACCTCCTCTTCCTCTTCCCCATCCTCCTATAAATACCTCCTGTCCCGTCGGGATCCCACACTCCTCAAAGCCCGGAACCTCACCCTGCTCTTCCTCCAGCACTTTTCCGGAGCCCTCATCTCCCTCCTCACTCCCCACCATGACTCTGTTCGTATCACCTACCTTAGCCCCACCCTTTACTCCGACATCCTATCCAGAATCCCAATTACCCACTTTGGCACCAATGCCTCCCTCACCTCTGCTCCTTCCCTGTCCCCCTCCCACCAGCCCCAACCCCCAACATTGCCTGCCGACCCTCACTGCCGTGATCATTCGTCTTAGTCCAATGATCACAGATGAGGAGGTGTTGGCAGAGCTTAAGACACACCCGTAACTAGCAATACGGGCGGTACGCCGGATTTTCAACCCAGCCGACCCCACCCGCCTTATGTGGCTGATCTCTGAACATGCTCCTCCCATCGACCTTCTCCTGAAGGAGGGTGCCCTCCTGTTCCATCGCCGGTACAAATTCGACCCTCCCGTTCCCCTCCTCAATCCCTCCGCTACCAGAGGTGCCTGCGTTATAACACACACCCAGCATCTGTGTGCCTCAAGGCCCCTGTCTGCCCACACTGCAAACAGGTGCACTTCCTCCGACAGTGTCCCAACCTCCAGTCTCCTCCTTCCTGCAACGCCTGCAACCTCTTGCACCCTACCTACTCCTAGAAGTGCAAGGCCCGCCCCCCCCCCCCAATCACTCCTGAAATCACCATCCCTGTCCGCCCTCTGGACACCCCCACCCCTCCTGGCAATTCCCTTTGTCTGCCCCCCCCCCCCCCCCTCGCACTGCTAAGGGCATCATAAGGTTTGTCACCATCGTACTCCAGAACATCCACCCTTCCAGCGCCCCCACACCTGCCAGCAGACATCCCTCCCTGCCCAATCCACTTCAACACCTATGCTACCTATTCCTATATCCAAGTCCATCACACCTTCTTGCATCTCGACAGACTTGTCTACATCCTTGTCATAGCATGACTGCACCGTATCTTGTTCAATAACATCCACTCCCCTCCTCCCAATAAGACCCTCCTCCTGCACACCCTCACGACCCACCGCATGGGTGCCTTCCTCCTCAATGAAACCTTTCTTCAGTCCCAGCATACCATTCACACTTCACCCTACCTTCTCCACCACTCCCCTCCTGATAGCATGTGGTGTGGTGGACATCGGTCACCACTGCCACATCCCTGTTTGGCTCCAACCCCTCTTTTCTGACCCCACAGAACACCTGATCCTCAGTCTCTTCTTCCTCGGCCTTACCATTACCTACACCACCATCTATGTCCGCCCTGCTGCCCCTATTCCTTTTGACTTCTTTTCCCACATTGACTGTACCTTCTCCTCCTACATGATCGCTGCCAACCTCAACATCCATAATCGTTCTGCTGCCCAGTTACAGCGGTGGCATCGGTTTCTCTCTACCCTCCAAGGTGACCTTGTTCCCATTCCCCAGCACACCCGCCCCGGATCCAATACCACCCCCGATGTTGTCCTCTCTTCCCCTAACCTCCTTGGTCACATAGTGGTGGTTGGTGGTGGTGGTCAGTGTTTAACATCCCGTCGACAACGAGGTCATTAGAGACGGCATAGTGGTGGAAGTCCTTGACCGTATTGGCAGTGACCGTCTCCATGTCCTTCTCACCATTTCAGACAGTCGTCGCCCCCGTCCCGATCCTTGCATCGACCCTCCTCCAAAATATGTCCATGATTATTCCTGTGTCTACTGGAATGTTTACCAGGGTACCCTTTCTACCCAGGTCGATAGACACCCCCACGCCTATCACCACCTGATGATGTCACCCTTGCCACCTCCTTTCTTCAGCAGACCTTGTCTGAGGCCATGGAGGGCCACGTCCCTACCATTGCCATCCATCCTCACTGTCCCACTTTACCCCCACAGGCCGTCCTCATCCTCTGTGAATCCCGCCTTCTCTACTGTGCCTTCCCGGAACCGTGCGACTGCTACGGTTGCAGGTTCGAATCCTGCCTCGGGCATGGATGTGTGTGATGTCTTTAGGTTAGTTAGGTTTAAGTAGTTCTAAGTTCTAGGGAACTGATGACCATAGCAGTTGAGTCCCATAGTGCTCAGAGCCATTTGAACCATTTTTCTACTATGCCTTCCTCCAGACGTGTGACCCGGACACACTACGACGCCACCGGCAACTACAACGGCAATTCAGAAATTTGCTTGCAGATAAGAAACACTGGGACTGGCTACAGACATGCACCCGTCTTAATGCTACACTTCCTGTCAATTCATCCAAGTACTGGTCTGCCTTCCGCCACCTTACTGGATGTAAACCACCCTCCCCCTACTACCCTCTCCTTCATGATGACCAACCCTTTCCTGAAAACCTTAGTAACGCCAATCACTTTGCCTCCTACCTTTCCGATATCTTTACCCTTCCCAGTTCGATTACTCCCTCTTCCCGGATGTCCACAGTCAATGTGACACCTCTGTCCCTCCACTCGCTCCTGGCTTCCAGTACTTGGACAACATTACACACAATGAACTCAATGCCCCCATCACCACTCTGGATACCATCACTACACTCCGCACAAAACACAACACCACTCCCAGTCATGATCGTGTTACTTATGGCCACCTCCGTGAACCTCCAGCCTCCTTCCTCTCCACCCTGGCCAGGCTATATAATGTAATGTGGTCTGGTCCACCGGCTACTACCCTGACCTGTGGAAAACCTCCCATATCCTGATGTTTCTCAAACCTGACAAACCGCCATCTGTTGTCTTCTCCTACTGTCCCATCAGCCTTACCTTGGTCTTCAGCAAGGTCCTGGAATCCATCCTTACCCGACACATCCACCAGCATCTCTGCTAGCACCGCCTCCTTCCCGCTACCCAGTGTGTCTTTCGACCATCCTTCTTCTTCTCCTCCACCTCACTCATCTCCTCTCCGAACAGCTCAACTCCTGTCACTCCGCCATCTTCTTCTCCCTCGACCTTGAGCGTGCTTACGACCATGTATGGCATTACAGTCTCTTCTTCAAGATCCAAACCTTCGCCCTTCCTATCAACTACGTACGTCTGATCGGGTCCTTTCTTTCCCAACGTCCTTCCTATGTCACCATCCATAACACAGATTCCTACACCTTCTACACATCTGCCGGTGTACCCCAAGATTTCGTCCTCTCCCCTCTTCTCTACCTTCTGTATATGACCACCTCCACCCCCCATTCACCTTCTCCAATATGCCAATGACACCGCCTTCCTTGCCCTTGCCCCCACCCTGCAATGCTCCCAACACCTTCTCCAATCCCATATTGACTGGTTCACCACTTGGTGCAATCAGTGGTTTCTCAAGGTCAATCCTTCCAAGCCCCAGGCGATCACTGTAGGCAAAACCACCCCTTCCTTCCATCTCCTCGACTTCTATATCACCATTTATGGCTGTCCTATGACCCTCACCCCCGCCCTCAAGTACCTTGGCGTCACGCTTGACCGGCACCTCTCTTGGACTCCCCATCTCCAGACAATCCAAGCCAAGGCACGTTCCTGCCTCTATCTCCTCTAGCTCCTTTCTGGCCGCACATGGGGTCTGGACCCCTCCAACATCCTCCACACCTATAAATCCCTCACCCTCCCTATCCTCTGCTTCGCCCACCCTGCATGGATCTCTGCCCCTCCAACCTTTTACAGATCGCTTCAAATCCTAGAACACTATGCGCTCTGCCTCGCCTATTACATCCATCTCCCCTCCCCCACGCAGATCCTGTATGACCTTATTCCATTCCTGCTCCTCCTCCTTTTTCTTTAATGGGTATGGATCCTCTACACCTCCCATAAACTTGATCCCCCTCACCCGCTTGTCTCTCCCAACCTTACTCACCCCAGTCCACTGCCGCACCTGTATTCCCACGTTCCACCTGCTCTCCATCTCTCCAATCTCCATACCCTCACCCAAGGTGGCTTCCACCAACTCGCTCTCCCTGATGATGCCCTCATCCCCTCCATCTACCCCGCCTACCAACTTTGATCCTCCACTTCCACACCCTGTGTTCTCTCCTTAGGACACCCTCTCTCCCTTCTCTGCCTTCCTCCCCACCTCCTCCCCCCTCCTCCCCCTGGGCTTCCCCTACCCCCTACCTCCTTTCCTCCCCCTCTCATCTCCTTTGCCACTGGAATCTACACCCTCCCCTCTCCCTCCTCCACTGCCTTTTCCCCTTTTGGCAGGTCCCCAGACTCGTACATGTAATGTGAACATTCACACGCCGGAGATCGACACCAGTGTTTTTGTGTGTGCCATCGTGTTAGTGATCCAGTGTTTCGCCATTTGTGCTCCTTTGTTCACGTGTGTCGTTTCTGTTGTCTCTGTTAGTGCTCGAGTGCTAAACGTTTTTCTTTGGACACTACAGTTGTGAACGACTTCATGGTTTTTTTTTTTTTTTAAATTTGTGTGTCTAGTCTATCCACCATGTTTTTTCGTTTTTCGATGTCTCCACTTGTAATAAATGTATTATCTGTGCCCGAAGAGCAGATTAGTGTTGCCGCTGCCGGCCTACCTTTGTATAAGGTATCAAAATAACAATAAAGGAAAAAAATAGGGTTGTAGGAAAACCAGTTATGCGTTTCCCATACTAAAAATTCCAGTTGATGCAGTAATGTCTCCGATGCCTTTTCAGCTCACAGATGGAGTGAATAACTAACGCACCTCATGACAATTATGTCACTTATTTCATTCTTAAACAGAAGTGGCAGATTTGTGTTTCCAAACCATAACACTTGCATCATCGAGGCCGATCCCGACTATATTTTCAACTCTTAAACCATCTTCTTCTAATTGAGATTTAATGTCACCATGAAATACTTTTTGCATCGGCATCAATTATTTTTATCAGTCTGTAAAAAGTTGTGATCAGTGCCTTTTTCTTTGCAAGTCTTATTGCAGAGTTGCAAAGACCACCTCAACTGCCTGGGGAATGGAATAAATCTAAAAATATTTGTTAAAAACAACTTTCACACCACCTCCATATCAAACGTCACGACTGCAAACATGAAAATATTCAAAATGCCATGCCAATAGAAATATCACCATGTTTCATTCGTAAGCTAGACAGATTAACGAACTCATGTAGAAAAACAAGCAAGCTAGTACATATAAACTGAACAAAATTAATGTGCAACACCTGGAAGTAATAGTCAATCACTGCAAAATCAAGTTTCTGTGCAAAGGCAGTCCACAAACTGAACTGAAACACACTGACAACTGACATAGTTTGCCTATTTTACCTTTTTTAAGAAAATGTTGTTAAAATCGTGACTGGCCTCCTGGTCTGGAAGCTTTTAAGAAATTCTTGCATACAAATATTTATCGAAAGAATCAACATTTACACGACTATTCATTATGTATTGCTGCAAAACAACGCGGGCCGCTGTGGTCGAGCGGTTCTAAGCACTTCTGTCCGAAACCGCGCTGTTTTTATGGTCGCATGTTCGAATCCTGCCCCTGACATGGATATATGTGATGTCCTTAGGTTAGTTAGGTTTAAGTGGTACTAAAAAGGGGTTCAAATGGCTCTGAGCACTATGGGACTTAACTTCTGAGGTCATCAGTCCCCTAGAACTTAGAACTACTTATACCTAACTAACCTAAGGACATCACACACATGCATGCCCGTGGCAGAATTCGAACCTGCGACCAGACTGAAGCGCCTAGAACCGCTCGGCCACTCTGGCCGGCTTAAGTGGTTCTTAGTCTAGGGGATTGATGAGCTCAGATGTTTTGTCCCATAGTGCTTAGAGCCATTTGAACTATTTGCAAAACAACGATAGCTGGAAACAATCTGACTGCAGAAATTAGGGTTTCTCCCTAACCTCATTTTACTATTCAATTTAGATTTTGCATTATCACATTTGGTTATTTTTTCTCAGACAGAGTATGCTAAGGAGAATATAATATTTCGACTAGAATGCGATATATTATGTAAAATTTTCGTACAAATTAAAAAGATGCTTGGCTACAAACCTTGAAGTTCTGGATCAGTCTCCCAACATTACGCATATTTTAATTGATATAGTTTTGTGTTTTCTTTTGGCATTCTAGAATGAATATAAGGTCCAATCGTTATTTTTTTGAGGTTCTTGTCCGTTTTGTGGTACATTAGAAAGACAATTAAGACTTAATTTGTAATTTGAAAGAGTAGTATAATATGTTACACAGGCCATCAGGCACTGCCCACATTAGAATCTGAATCAGTCGGACCAGGTCCTATCCAATCTGTAATACAAATAATACGATATTCAGTAATATATAACGGTATTTATCAGTGCAAATTCAACCAGACTGAAAAGTTTTAGACAAGTTTTTAATGAGTTTGCACATTGGGCGGGGTACGGATTTCGAGTCCACCGCTGAAGCATGCTGTGCACACTCCTTTGCTCTAGTCTCCACGATCTTTACGCGCGCTCTTTCTGCCTTTCTCTCAGAGTTCCCCCCCCCCCCCCCCCCCCAAATCCCCCTTAAAAATGAAGCCGCTACAAAAAACCCTTTCCATCTATCTTCCCCCTATATTTGGGAGGGGGGAGGGGGGAACCCCTACGTTTGCAACACTGCAGTGGGAAGAAATGAAACTTCACTTTCAGATTGTCAGATCTAAAGAAACTGCTACACAGCAGAAATCTGTAAAACATGTATTGCGATCCTGTGAAAAAGCTATACTGTATCATTTAAAACATATAGCACAGGAAATGCAAAAAACAACCAATGCTTTTGAAAGTGAGAATGTTGAGCCTACAAAATTACTTCAGGACTTGACAAATATCGTCCAATCAGTGAGTAGGAGAATTATAATACCTACAGCGAAAGTAGATGTCCTGACGAGTGATACTGATTTGTATGTAAATCTTAAACCATATATGGGATATGGATTTGAGAAAATGATTTCAGAAATGAAACTCAGTTGTGAATCTGAATATCTCCTTCGTAATCGGTGCATAGATTTCACAATAAAACTCACTAAAGAAAAAAAAAAAGCTTTCTAATAACATTCAAATCCTGAAAAAGATTAACATTTTTTCTGTAAGCGAGGTTCTCAAGTCTCTTAAAGAAACAAATACTGAGTTAACTGAAATATTTGGTTTACTAAAACTAACGTAATAGAATCCATCATTAATCAGTGGCAGAATATCAGTTTCATAAAATGACGCAACGCTAGTAATACAGTCGGTTTTTGGGCTGAAGTAGGTGCTTGTAAAGACTCCACAGGCATAAATTCATTTCAAGAGTTATGGTGTCTCACAATTTCAGTGTTAAGTCTCCCCCACTCAAATGCAGATGTGGAGAGGGTTTTCAGTTAAATAAGCATTGTGAAATCAAAATTGTGTAATGTAATGAATACTGATACTCCGAACCCGATTCTTACATTAAGAAGCCGGCTAAAGCGCATAGGAAAACGTCGTCACTCATACGAACCACCTGATGTGTGTTGAAGTCGATAAGTACAATGTCAGTTTACACCAGACAGTCTACCTGCACACCTGCCTATTATTTGGAGAACAGACGCGCAAGTGGATGATAAATGTTGCAACACAGATGAAAAAACTGAAATCATCCTGATTTATGGAGAATGTAGGCGAAATGTTGAGATGTTGTCTTGTATACTGGTACTCTGAACCCGATTCTTACATTAAGAAGCGGGCTAAAGCGCATAGGAAAACGTCATCACTCATACGAACCATCTGATGTTTGTTGAAGTCGATAAGTACAATGTCAGTTTACACCAGACAGTCTGCCTGCACACCTGCCTATTATTTGGAGAACAGACGTGCAAGTGGATGATAAATGTTGCAACACAGATGAAAAAACTGAAATCATCCTAATTTATGGAGAATGAAGGCGAAATGTTGAGATGTTGTCTTGTATGCTGAGCATTTTTCGGAGATTGTTCATTCTCATTTATTCTTTTTTGGGGTCGTGGATGCCATTATGTCTGATGGCAGCATACAGACCAGCAAAAGGAAATAAAGTGGACATGTAACAGGAGAGGCTACTGAAATATAGCTGTAGTTGCAGCAGTGCACCACAACCCACGGATAAGTGCCTGCCAATTACACTGTGATTCCAATATGTCTGTAGGTAGTATTGTCACAATACTGCATCGTCATAAATATAATCCATACCATGTGTTACTGCATAAAGACCCACAGTCTAACATAACAATCGCGACACTCACTGCTGTAAAAGTTGTTACCGTTTGACAGCTGGAGTGACATTAGTCCTCCAAGCGGTGAGAAAGGAGAACTTCAGATGCACTGTAAGCATGTTTGTTTTGCACCTCATTCCTATGTGGTTATGAAATACTTGAATTATTTTGTTGCCTCCAAGACTTTGTGTAATATCAAAAGACATAAAGGTTTCTAAAAATAATTCTAAAATAAGTGCAAGCAGGGATAAAAATCATGAAAACAGTGGGAAGTTACAACATAATTGTGAAAAAACACTTGTGACGTTGGATAGAACAGCAGCTTACCAAGTTGATAACGAAGGAAATATAAACACACAGATTCACACATAAGAAGCACAGACATGTATCTCTAAATGCAAAATGGATCGACGCCAAATTTGTCGTTCCGTAGGCCTATTGTGTTTTAGTCATTGTTACCTGCTGCCACAAGTATGACCTTCCTCTTTATATTATTCTAAGTGGTACAAGCAATTGCCAAATAGTGGGAGAAACATATTGTTAGTGTAAATCCCAAGTCCTAACACCAATAACACTGTCAGAAGTGTTGTCTATGTTAAATTTGCAATTAGAGACTTTCCATCCAATGGCATACGCACTAGTTTCTCAGTATCGGATAAATGCTGTACCTTCTGCTTTAAAAGGTGGAACAAATTGTCAGTTATCCCACATTTTATTTGTACCGTATGCCTTCCACATACCTCTGTAATGTATGCACTGGTGGAGACATGAAACATTTGACAAAACCTGTATGCCTGAGTGCTGTAATATAATAAATTTAGAGCAAACAGCTTATTTTTGTCTTTCCATCTTGCAGATGGTATGCTAATCTGGCTTAACGACAAGTCAGGGGCATTTTTTTAAATATCGGGATCCTATACTCTTCAAGTTTAGTTTTTCCTTCTGCACTTGATCCTTACGATAGTTTCCTTTGCTGTCTGTACTTAATATTATAGGCACTTACCTTGTCCCGTAATGAAGTCTAGTGATCTGCACATTCTGATATTCCATGCGATTTTTCTAGGCATGAATAATTGCACTTAATTTTACCACTTCATCGTTGGAGCATGTCTGTGTTGACGATGCAGATGAATCTGGCACTGATATAAAGAGACTTGAACTGGCCGCTTCAGTGCTATAGGAGTGTTGCTTCAGTTGAAGGAGATTATCTGGAGTGTCAAACAATGTGGTTAACTGCGTTCCACATGAGGTTATTATCGTCTGCATTCATGAATTGGTTTTATTCAATGAGAAGCGGACAGTACTTAACATTATTATAAAGGTAAACAGGGTATTTTTCATAACATGCTCTCATTTGCTATTAAGTGTTCATTGTCTGCTCCTAGAACGAAACATTAATTATCAATATACGTGTAGTTTGCAAGTGAATCCGGATGAAACAGTTTAGTAACATGATGTCATATTCCTCCCAGAGTCCTTGTTGTTGTGGTCTTCAGACCTGAGACTGGTTTGATGCAGCTCTCCATGCTACTCTATCCTGTGCAAGCTTCTTCATCTCCCAATACTTACTGCAGCCTACATCCTTCTGAATCTGCTTAGTGAATTCATCTCTTGGTCTCCCTCTACAACTGCCCTGCGATGCTGAATTTGTGATCCCTTGATGCCTCAGAACATGTCCCACTAACTGGTCCCTTCTTCTTGTCAAGTTGTGCCACAAACTCTTCTTCTACCCAATTCTACTCAATACCTCCTCATTAGTTATGTGATCTACCCATCTAATCTTCAGCATTCTTCTGTAGCACCACATTTCGAAAGCTTCTATTCTCTTCTTGTCCAAAATATTTATCGTCCATGTTTCACTTCCATACATAGCTACACTCCATACAAATACTTTCAGAAACGACTTCCTGACACTTAAATCTATACTCGATGTTAACAAATTTCTCTTCTTCAGAAACGCTTTCCTTGACACTGCCAGTCTACATTTTATATCCTCTCTACTTTGACCATCAT
The DNA here is from genome assembly GCF_023897955.1 of Schistocerca gregaria. Taxonomy (NCBI): domain Eukaryota; kingdom Metazoa; phylum Arthropoda; class Insecta; order Orthoptera; family Acrididae; genus Schistocerca; species Schistocerca gregaria. Next base: position 146,893,751 of record NC_064925.1, read on the forward strand.
CAGTTACTTTGCTCCCCAAATAGCAAAATTCCTTTACTACTTTAAGTGTCTCATTTCCTAATCTAATTCCCTCAGCATCGCCCGACTTAATTCGACTACATTCCATTATCCTTGTTTTGCTTTTGTTGATGTTCATCTTATATCCTCCTTTCAAGACACTGTCCATTCCGTTCAACTGCTCTTCCAAGTCCTTTGCTGTCTCTGACAGAATTACAATGTCATCGGCGAACCTTAAAGTTTTTGTTTCTTCTCCATGGATTTTAATACCTACTCCGAATTTTTCTTTTATTTCCTTTACTGCTTGCTCAATATACAGATTGAATAACATCGGGGAGAGGCTACAACCCTGTCTCACTCCCTTCCCAACCACTGCTTCTCTTTCATGCCCCTCAACTCTTATAACTGCCATCTGCTTTCTGTACAAATTGTAATTAGCATTTTGCTCCCTGTATTTTACCCCTGCCACCTTCAGAATTTGATAGAGATTATTCCAGTCAACATTTTCAAAAGCTTTCTCCAAGTCTACAAATGTTAGAAACTTCTAACATAAGTCGTAGGATCAGCATTGCCTCACATGTTCCCATATTTCTACGGAATCCAAACTGATCTTCCCCGAGGTCAGCTTCTTCCAGTTTTTCCAATTCTCTGTAAATAATTCGGGTTAGTATTTTGCGGCCGTGACTTATTAAATTGATAGTTCGGTAATTTTCACATCTGTCAACGCCTGCTTTCTTTGGGATTGGAATTATTATATTCTTCTTGAAGTCTGAGGGTTTTTCGCTAGTCTCATACATTTTGCTCACCAGATGGTAGAGTTTTGTCAGGACTGGCTCTCCCAAGGCCATCAGTGGTTCTAATGGAATGTTGTCTACTCCCGGGGCCTTGTTTCGACTTAGGTCTTTCAGTGCTCTATCAAATTCTTCACGCAGTATCATATCTCCCATTTCATCTTCATCTACATCCTCTGCCATTTCCATAATATTGTCCTCATGAATATCGCCCTTGTATAGTCCCTCTATATACTCCTTCCACCTTTCTGCTTTCCCTTCTTTGCTTAGAACTGGGTTTCCATCTGTGCCCTTGATATTCAAACAAGTGGTTCTCTTTTCTCCAAAGGTCTCTTTAATTTTCCTGTAGGCAGTATCTATCTTACCCCTAGTGAGGCAAGCCTCTACATCCTTACATTTGTCCTCTAGCCATGCCTGCTTAGCCATTTTGCACTTCCTGTCGATCCCATTTTTGAGACGTTTGTATTCCTTTTTGCCTCCTTCATTTACTGCATTTTTATATTTTCTCCTTTCATCAATTAAATTCAGTATTTCTTCTGTCACCCAACAATTTTTACTATCCCTCGTCTTTTTACCTAATTGATCCTCTGCTGCCTTCCCTGCTGCCTTCATCCCTCAGAGCTATCCATTCTTCTTCTACTGTATTTCTTTCCCCCATTCTTGTCAATTGTTCCTTTATGCTCTTCCTGAAACTCTCTGCAACCTCTGGTTCTTTCAGTTTATCCAGGTCCCATCTATTCAATTTCCCACCTATTTGCAGTTTCTTCATCTTCAATCTACAGTTCATAACCAATAGATTGTGGTCAGAGTCCACATCTGACCCTGGAAATGTCTTACAATTTAAAACTTGGTTCCTAAATCTCTGTCTTACCATTGTATAATCTATCTGAAACCTGTCAGTATTTCCAGGCTTCTTCCATGTATACAACCTCCTATTATGATTCTTGAAGCAAGTGTTAGCTATGATTATGTTGTGCTGTGTGCAAAATTCTACCAGGCGGCTTCCTCTTTCATTTCTTAGCCCCAGTACATATTCACCTACTACGTTTCCTTCTCTTCCTTTTCCTACTATCGAATTCCAGTCACCCATGGCTATTCAATTTTCGTCCCCCTTCACTATCTGAATAATTTCTTTTATCTCATTATACATTTCTTCAATTTCTTCATCATCTGCTGAGCTAGTTGGCATATAGACTTTTACTAGTGTTGTGGGCGTGGGCTTCATGTCTATCTTGGCCACAATAATGCATTCATTATCTTGTTTGTAGTATCTTACCCAAACTCCTATTTTTTATTCATTATTAAACCTACTCCTGCATTACCCCTATTTGATTTTGTATTTATAACCCTGTATTCACCTGACCAAAAGCCTTGTTCCTCCTGCCACCGAACTTCGCTAATTCCCATTATATCTAACTTTAACCTATCCATTTCCCTTTTTAAATTTTCTAATCTACCTGTGCGATTAAGGGATCTGACATTCCACACTCCGATCCGTATAACGCCAGTTCACTTTCTCCTGATAACAATGTCCTCCTGAGTAGTCCCCGCCCGGAGATCCGAATGGGGGACTATTTTACCTCCGGAATATTTTAGCCAAGAGGGCGCCATCATCATTTATCCATACAGTAAAGCCTCATGCCTTTGGGAAAAGTTATGGCCGTAGTTTCCCCTTGCTTTCAGCCATTCGCAGTACCAGCACAGCAAGGATGTTTTGGTTAATGTTACAAGGCCAGATCAGTCAAGCATCCAGACTGTTGCCCCTGCAACTACTGAAAAGGCTGCTGCCCCTCTGTCCTCTCAACAGATACCCCTCCGTTGTGGTTGCACCTACGGTACGGCTACCTGTATCGCTGGGGCACGCAAGCCTCCCCACCAATGGCAAAGTCTGTGGTCATGGGGGGGGGGGGGGGGGGGGGGCAGGATCCTTAGGAACCCTAAAAAAGACCGATGTGGTATCTTCTTCTCGGTGCTGCTGCAATTTATTGTGCTACGCTACGTTTTCATTTGTAAAAACCACAGTACAAACCAAAATACACAACTACTATTCGCTTTCGCTTTCATGATTGCACCAAATTCAACAGTTTAACTTAATGGCCGCTTGGCACGCTGCTGGCAGCACAGAAGGCAACAAACTAGAGGCGAAGGGTTGCAACTGTTATGTTAGACTGTGCATCAAGACCTTTGTGGTGACCATCGACCGCGAGTAACTGCCACCAGTGATCTCCATACTATAGAGGTCATTGACTGCCACCTACGAAGTGCAGAGTAAATAGTCTTTGGGGAGTAGTGTTTCTTTGGTTCTGTTTTGTGGACTTCGAATCGGATGCAATGTTCAAAAAGGTTCAAATGGCTCTGAGTACTATGGGACTTAACATCTATGGTCATCAGACCCCTAGAACTTAAAACTACATAAACTTAACTAACCTAACGACACCACACAACACCCAGTCATCAAGAGGCAGAGAAAATTCCTGACCCCGGCGGGAGTCGAACCCGGGAACCCGGGCGTGGGAAGCGAGAACACTACCATACGACCACGAGCTGCGGACAGGATGCAATGTGAATGTTGTGAATTTATTTAGAGTTTTTCTTGTGTTTTGTGTCATTACACGAATCTAATAAAAGTGCCCGTTCATAATTGGTTGGAGTTTTCTATGTACGGTTAGTCGCTACAGCCAGAAAACACACTTCATGATGCTTATTTCCATAACTGGGTGGTGTTTTGTGAATGGGCATGTCAACAAATGACCCCCATGTTCTTTGCTGGGGTACTGTTTTCTGACAAACCATGGTAGCGTTAATCGACATAATATGCATTGCTGGAGTGAAGACAATCCCGCAATGGCAAACTGACCACCAGTGTCCGTGGTTGGTTAATGCATAGTGTGGCATCATGGGGATCAAACTCATTGGTCCATATTATATTGATGGCGTGCTGAATGGAAGCGAATATTAATGAAGAGGTTATGGTTAGGGATTAATTGTCTTGGAAATATAGTAGACTGTGTTCACTGAATCATGTGACATGTTTCAAGTGGTGCAAGTAACTTAAAAGTGTAATTACACATTTGGTCAGAGACAAGATGACATGTAATGTGATATCTATGTATCCGGTATCTGTTGATGGGTCAACAAAAGTGTCCGATCCCACACGTCGGCTTTGACCCGTGACGTAATGGGGTAGTAGTGTGTGACGTCATGACGGTTTGATTTAAACAATTAACTGGATACTGGTGTTTGATAATGAATTAATGATGATTAAATGAGTAATTGTAGATGATGAGATGTAATGTTTGTATCTGTAATTGACTACCAACTAGAAGTAAAATAGAAACAAATTCTGACAGACAGAAAGGTTACAATTGATACAGAATTCAAGAAAAGGACTGGAGGAGGGGTAATAGTATCACTGGAATGTCTGGAAAACTTTGACTGTTGCGGAGTAATTTAGATAGCGTTTGCCATGTCTAGGAATTGTCTTGTTTATGCTTATTTTGTTATTTTTGTAGAATATATTCATAATAAATGCGTGGCGATTGTGACTGTTTCAGTGTTATTTACTAATGCAAAGTACAAACTTGTATAGGCCTATATGGTGACAGATGGGCGAATGTTTCAGAAATTAAATGTACAGAATAGGAAACTGTATCAACAGATTTAATGTCTAATGAGTAAAGTAGTGAACATTTCTCTTCCTTTGTTACAGATGAACGAAATAAAGAGTTATTTTATTTCAGTTTGTTAGCTTAAGTATGAAAATGTTTTGTAGTAATTATGAATCTGTTTCAGTACTATGATGAGAATACTTTTGGGTTGCAGTGGTACTACCTTACATAATGATAATAATTGTCATGTAATTTTATATGAGCTTATGATGTCTTATACATAATATAACTTTCTTTTTTGGAAAATGTAATTTGGTTGCTCATGTTGTCAATTTTGACACACATACCACGTATGATTGATATAGTCTTATTTGCAACCAGTACATTAAATAATGAAGCAATTAGTTTTTTGTAGTACTAATGGGAAAGGATTTGAGAGATTGTTCATGTGAGGTTTTAAGCTCATTCTAGTTGTACTTAATTTATGTTTGATGCTTAGTGATATATGTATAGTTTTGGCTGCAAACACCTTTCAATTAACAATTATCCAGTTTCTCAATGTTACAAATTATTAGCAAACACTGTTGAATATGTATATAATACCCTTTCTATCCCCTCGACATATATTGTTTCTCATGCTCATTGTTCCTACTGTGCCATGAATTTGATTTAGATTAAAGTGGGGTAAGTGTAACCACGTTTTGGCATAGTATGGCAATATATGATACACATAAGATAATGTTTCACAGTATAAGAAATTAAACACACAAGGATATTGTGTACTACATTTTATCGACGACATGTTGAATGGAAGCAAATGTCAAACATTTCTGGAACACGAACTACCAGTACTACTGTAGGATGTTGCCTGGGCATTTGACAGTGTATGTGGTTTCAGCATGACAGTTGCTCAGTCCGTTACGCTTTTGAAGTGCAGGAGGTATTAGACTGTTTACACAGGTCAGCGGATCAGCAGAGGTGGACCTGTTACTTGGCCTGCTAGGTTGTCGGATTTGATGTCACCAGATTTCTATGAGTGGGGATACTTAAAAGCTAAAGTGTTCGAGGAAGTGCCAACAGGCTGTGAAGGCATGGTCGACTGCATTGGAAAGACCTATGCTGATGTTCCCGCAGATATGCTTCTGTTCTGTGCACAGTCATTTGAAAACTGGATCACTTAGTGTATTGAAGTTGGTGGTAGTACATTTGAATACTTACTCTGAATTTGCCTCGAGCTGCAGAAACAATGGCGCATTGAGAAGTTCTATTGAATTATGCTCATTTTTCTATAATTTTCATTTTTATTATACTCACTATTGTATAAATGAAATAATCTACTAAGTCCAATAATAATAGGGGTATGTAAAACAGGGTCAATGGAAGCGTTCGATTCCACCCGTCTGCTTTGACCCGGTGACGTAAGGGTGTTCTGGTATGGTGCGGAGTTCGTGAGTTGGTTGTGTTTACAGGTGTCGTCTTGTTGTGTATGATGGCGCCCTCTGTGTGTGTGTGTGTGTGTGTGTGTGTGTGTGTGTGTGTGTGTGTGTGTGTGTGTGTGATGGACAACCTACTTTGCAGTGGAGTTGTAATGTTTTGTGTATTGAATGTGTTTTAATTTACGTAGGGATTATTGACTTTTTGAGGTGTTATGGTTTTTGTTTTGTTTTTCAAAGTTGTAGGTGTTGGATTTTTCGTGCCAGTAGCTATGGTTGATCTATATAGGTGAAGGGAAATGACTGATTCCAATTTTCGTAGTTCTATTTGTAGTTATTGGTGTTTTGGTATAGTCAGCTGTGGTCAAGGGAAGCATCTGTTTACAAATTTCGTAATTTTTTGCTGTAGGCGTTGCTTTTTCGGTATTGTCAGCTGCGGTTGACCTATATAGTTCAACGGAAGTGTTTTTGTGTTTGTTGCCATATGTATGTAGTGACATCATAGGCACCATATTGGAGACACTTAGAGTAGCCATTTCTGCCATATTGATGACTTCATGGGTCAAAACAGATGGGTGGAATCGGACACTTATGTAATCCCGTAAAACATTATGTTAATAAGATTATATAATTCATATAATTTACATATTAAAATGTAAAATTTTGGAGAGATGTATTTACTGGAAAAATGATTATATTCTCCTTCTTGTGGAGAATGTAAACACCCAAAGTAAATAAGAAAAAATGTTGAAATCAGACAAATGTAAAGAGCTGGTAGTTTCATAAAAAAAGGGAAATGTTGACAAAAAATTTTATTGTGATTGTTTTAGTCTAAATTGTCAAGCAAAACTGTAATGTGAATCCTGTAGGGAAATCATTTGTGTTATACAATTGTAATACTTTGTATGTCTTAAAATAGATGTAAATATTCCCACTGTTGTATAAGTGATCATGGCTCCAACTACATGACACAGTTTTGGCACAGTTTATGCACGATGTTTGCTTACTTTGAACATTAATGAAAAATTTTATAATAGAGAAGTGAAGAATTATAAGTAGAGAATGAACACACAAAAATTTTGGTTTTGGGAAAATTATTTCTAATGCGGAAAGGATGCAACATATTTCAAGAGAATCACCCCAATACTCTCTGCACTGAAAAGAAAGGATGTGCTAATGTCACCAGTAATGATTAACTCTCCTGATTCATCAAGATGAGTATCTGAATATTAATGAATCATTTCTGCATCAAAACATTCCATAATTTGCAAGACACTGTAAAACAATGATATGATTGAAGTTTCGAATTTAAATTTATAAGCACTGTTTATCCTAATTGTGATTAGGAATGTTCCGAATGAAAAATAAAACTGGACTATACATTGAATCATAGACAGAATAGTGAGGCAAAACTGTTAAAAGGATTCAAATATTAATTGATTAAATGCCAATAATTACCAATTATGGACTTCAACAGCTTGATTCCACTGAAGTGTCAGTATTCCGTTACCAGTTTTGTTTTCAGTGGGAAGTTCCTTAAGACTAATCCTTCACAGTGGCTTGAAAATGGTGAGTTCATCAATATGAAGTATTAAAATCAAAGTTATAAATTATCTGCTTGAGAGAGCCATCAAGCTCATGGAGGATTACAATAAAAATTCATCAAAATGAGCCATGGAAGCAATATTTGATTCACATCATGTCTGAGATTTGCCATAAGTTTCCAGGGCACTAATGAGATTTTATAAAAGTATAAGAATTTTAAAAGAAAATGTGATTTTTTTGTGTTTGTTTCCCAAATATTTTACATAGAAGCTTCACAGTTATGCGTTATTCAGACTATACAACAATATTAACAATTACTTGTAAGTAATGAAATAAGTGGTTGATAGTCTTCTTCTGAACAACCAATTTTTTACATAAAAAATTAATAAAATTCTTCGTTTTTTCCACATTTGAGAGTTACAAACATACATTTCCTTTTTCGATTGCGCCCACATGACACACGATTTATTGCTTTCCACAGGAACTATTTTTTTTAAAGCCCATTGGAAGTGGGGTAGTGGCATCTGTGTTTATGTGTTTACTTGTCAGTTTGTACAATGTTTGGCGATGATGTCATCCCTAAAATAATGCCCATTTTTTGGCCTTTCTGCTGTGGTAACTTTGAAATGCACTGACACTTGTAGTCAGCACAGTACCAGTAAACTTCTTACAAATGTTCAGTTTGTAGGATGAGTAAATGGCCCAGGTTCCTTCATTGTGTGGTGCTCTCCAACATTTCAAAGAAAAACTCAAACACATGGTTTGAATTTTGATAAATTTTAAAAATTTTACTAACGCGACATGTACAGAAGTTGACCAAAAACCAGTCAAGCTGTTACTGACAGACTAACACTAACTGTATGGTTTCAGGCACCCTATTGTTTATACATTACAACATCCACAATCAGTAGAAATATTGTTGAATCAATAATTTTTAGAAATTTATGTTCACAGAATTTAACTTCAGGTTAATTACATTGCAATGTTGTGAACAAACTGAACTGTAAGATTAAACTACTCATAATAATGAAACATTCGATACTTACATTTTAAATTAAAAAGTTCATAGCTTTCATAATACTCAGATGTCATTTCTTAGTTACCGGTACCGGGTGTCTAATTTTGCTAATATTTGAATTATGTTCTATCATTAAGAAGTTATGATTAAGGTAAGAGGTATAGTGAGACAGAAAACACTAGTTTGTTTACATCAAATCTGACTTAAATTTTTACATATTTGAGAGCACATTATAAAAACTGCACTCACTGGTAACACTTTCACAACCTATTAATATGTGTAATCAGACAGAAATATAAACTTTCATATTGGTGTACAAAACAAAGTGTGGATGGTGTAGTATCTTAACTGCAATATTGGTCACATCATTATGGTGTACCTTTGCCTGCCACATTACAATATGATGGTGACCCGCAGCTTATTTGCTGCATGGAAGCAGCCAGTAAAATATGACGTGGATGTCACAGTGACTAATGAACTCTTAGAAAGAATAATAAAATATCCCGAAGGAGATGAACTAGGATTATGCATTGTATCTGCAGCTTGCAACATGAGAGTCAAATATATTGAAATGTGGAACCAGCTTGGGTTATCAATGAGTAAAATTTATTTCTCAACCCTTGATGTCTGTGACAGGGAGGTACAGGAATTCTGTAATGTATCCATGATCAAAGTTGCCACGAAATCTCTTACTAGATAAAGGATTCATTTCACCAGATGTCATGAATGTACAAAGAAGTTAATACAGAATCTATTGGATCATCAGAAGGGTGATCTATCAATTACATTTCATATTTCAGAGACCCACCTGAATGTTACAGGCCATGCATGTCAATGTGTGAGGACAGTTGCACAGTTACTTTCAAGCCACAGTGTGCAAGCTGTGAAATATGTGCTGAAGAAAATGTGAAGGTAATTTTATGGAACTACTAAACAATAATGTTTTCATCTCAACAAGCCATACCCCAAAAAAGTCTGCTTGTGTCTGTGTATGCGCGGATGGACATATGTGTGTGTGTGTGTGCGAGTGTATACCTATCCTTTTCTCCCCCTAAGGTAAGTCTTTCCACTCCCGGGATTGGAATGACTCCTTACCCTCCCCCTTAAAACCCACATCCTTTCGTCTTTCCCTCTCCTTCCCTCTTTCCTGAAGAAGCAACCATCGGTTGCGAAAGCTAGTAATTCTGTGTGTGTGTTTGTGTGTTTTGTTCATTGTGCCTGTCTGCTGGCACTTTCCCGCTTGGTAAGTCTTGGAATCTTTGTTTTTAATATATTTTTCCCATGTGGAAGTTTCTTTCTATTTTATTTACATCATCATATATACAAACAAACACAAACATACTCACAAAATTTTGTGTGTATGTTTCTGTTTGTTTGTGTGTCTATCGACCTGCCAGCGCTTTTGTTTGGTAAGTCACATCATCTTTGTTTTTAGATATATTTTTCCCACGAGGAATGTTTCTCTCTATTATATTTATATATTTTCAAAATGTCTGCTTGTGTCTGTGTATGTGCAGACGGATATGTGTGTGTGTGTGCGAGTGTATACCTGTCCTTTTTTCTCCCTAAGGTAAGTCTTTCTACTCCCGGTATTGGAATGACTCCTTACCCTCTCCCTTAAAACCCACATCCTTTCATCTTTCCCTCTCCTTCCCTCTTTCCTGATGAAGCAACCGTGGGTTGCAAAAGCTCGATTTTTGTGTGTATGTTTGTGTTTGTTTGTGTGTCTATCGACCTGCCAGCACTTCTCTTTGGTAAGTTACATCATCTTTGTTTACACACACACACACACACACACACACACACACACACACACACACACACACACACACAGGGTGAGTCACCTAACGTTACCGCTGGATATATTTCATAAGCCACATCAAATACTGATGAACCGATTCCACAGACCGGACGTGAGGAGAGGTGCTAATGTAATTGTTTAATACAAACCATACAAAAATGCACGGAAGTATGTTTTTTAACACAAACCTACGTTTTTTTAAAAAATGGAACGACGTTAGTTTTATTAGCACATCTGAACTTATAAACAAATACGTAATCAGTGCCATTTGTTGCATTATAAAATGTTAGTTACATCCGGAGATATTGTAACCTAAAGTTGACGCTTGAAACCTCCATCATTCAGTTACGTGTTGTAACAAACATGGGCCACACTTGGCGAGCAGCATCTGCAGGGACATGTTTACGATGACGACCGTGTTTACGAGTGTGGGTGTAGTGCACTGTTGTGGTTTGGTCTAGCTGTTGCAGTGTCCGCATGTAGCGCTTGCTGCTATTGTTATTCTGCATTCATCTCTGCACGCAGACCAACTGTAGTACACCATGTTACTAGATGTCTGTGATAGTGTAGTGTTGTAGGAATTGTGACCATGGTGTATTCGAACTATGAAAAGGCGGAGATGATACTCATCTGTGGCAAGTGTTGACGAAATGCAGCTGAAGCCTGCAGGGTGTATGCAGAATGGTACCCGGACAGAGAGCATCCAACGTGCTGCACATTGCAAAACATCTACCGCCAAATGTATGCAACAGGAATGGTCGTAGCACACAAAAGGGTCCATAACAGGCACGTCATAGGAGAAGCGGGTGCAGTTGGTGTGTTAGCTGCTGTTGCCATGAACCCACACATGAGTACATGGGACATTGCAAGAGCTGGTGGACTGAGTCAAAGTAGTGTCATGCGCATACTGCATCGTCACCGCTTTCACCCGTTTCATGTGCCGCTACATCAGCAATTACATGGTGATGAATTTAATCATCGAGTGCAATTCTGTCAATGGGCATTAACAGAGAATGCGTTGCAGTTCTACCTGTTTACCGATGAAGCAGGTTTCACAAACCATGGGGCAGTGAACCTATGGAACATGCATTACTGGTCCATGGACAATCCTCGGTGGCTCAGACAGTTAGAGCGACAGTGACCGTGGACTGTAAATGTATGGTGCGGAATCATTGGCGACCACCTCATTGGTACTCACTTCGTTGCAGGGGCCCAAACAGCTGGAACATACATCACATTTCTACAGAATGATCTGCCAACGTTGCTTGAAAATGTCCCACTGGAAACGTGTTGACGTATATGGTATCAGCATAATGGTGCACCTGCACATTCCGCAATTAACACTAGGCTGACCCTTGACAGGTTGTTCGACAGGTGTTTCATAGGATGTGGAGGACGCATAAATTGGCCAGCCTGTTCTCCTGATCTTACACCTCTGGACTTTTTTCTGTGGGGTACGTTAAAGGAGAATGTGTACCGTGATGTGCCTACAACCCCAGAGGATATGAAACAACGTATTGTGGCAGCCTGCAGCGACATTACACCAGATGTACTGCGGCGTGTACGACATTCATTACGCCAGAGATTGCAATTGTGTGCTGCAAATGATGGCCACCACATTGAACAACTATTGGCCTGACATGTCGGGACACACTCTATTCTGGTCCGTAATTGAAAACGGAAATCACGTGTGTACGCGTACCACACCCCTCATGGTAATGTACATGTGCGTCAGTGAAAAAGACCAATAAAAAGGTGTTAGCATGTGGAAGTAATGTGCTGTTCCAGTCTCTTCTGTACCTAAGGTCCCTTTGGATCCCTACGTAATTCGGTGCTCTCTGATACACACGATCGAACAGCGGACACTCAAGTGTCAACTTTAGGTTACATTATCTCCGGATGTAATTAACATTTTACAATGCAACAAACGGCACTGATTACGTATTTGTTTATATGTTCAGATGTGCTAACAAAACTAACGGGGTTCCATTTTAAAAAAAACGTAGGTTTGTGTTAAAAAACATACTAACGTGCATTTTTTTATGGTTTGTATTAACTAATTAAACTAGCCCCTCTCCTCACGTTCGGTCTGTGGAATCGATTTGTCAGTATTTGATGTGGTTTATGAAATATATCCAGTGGTAATGTTAGGTGACTCACTATATATTTCCCAACCGGCAGTTGCTTCGTGAGGAAAGAGGGAAGGAGAGGGAAAGATGAAAGGATGTGGGTTTTAAGGGAGAGGGTAAGCAGTCATTCCAATCCCGGGAGCGGAAAGACTTACCTTAGAGGGAAAAAAGGGTAGGTATACACTTGCACACACACACATATCCATCCACACATATACAGACACAAGCATACATATTTAAAGGCAAAGAGTTCGGGCAGAGATGTCAGTCGAGGCAAAAGTACAGAGGCAAAGAAGTTGTTGAAAGACAGGTGAGGTATGAGTGGCGGCAACTTGAAATTAATGGAGATTGAGGCCTAGTGGATAACGGGAAGAGAGGATATATTGAAGGGCAAGTCCCCATCTCTGGAGTTCGGATAGGTTGGTGTTAGTGGGAAGTATACAGATAACTCGGATGGTGTATCACTGTGCCAAGATGTGCTGGCCGTGCACCAAGGCATGTTTAGCCACAGGGTGATCCTCATTACCAACAAACACTGTCTGCCTGTGTCCATTCATGCGAATGGACATTTTGTTGCTGGTCATGCCCACATAGAAAGCGTCACAGTGTAGGCAGGTCAGTTGGTAAATCACGTGGGTGCTTTCACACATGGCTCTGTCTTTGATCATGTACACCTTCCGGGTTACAGGACTGGAGTAGTTGGTGGTGGGAGGGTGCACGGGACAGTTTTTACACCGGGGGCGGTTACAAGGGTAGGAGCCAAAGGGTAGGGAAGGCGGTTTGGGGTTTCATAGGGATGAACCAAGAGGTTATGAAGGTTAGGTGGACAGTGGAAAGACACTCCTGGTTGAGTGGGGAGGATTTCATGAAGGATGGATCTCATTTCGGGGCAGGATTTTAGGAAGTTGTATCCCTGCTGGAGAGCCACATTCAGAGTCTGATCCAGTCCCAGGAACTATCCTGTCACAAGTGGGGGCACTTTTGTGGTTCTTCTGTGGGAGGTTCTGGGTTTGAGGGGATGAGGAAGTGGCTCTGGTTATTTGCTTCTGTACCAGGTTGGGAGGGTAGTTGCGGGATGCGAAAGCTGTTTTCAGGTTGTTGGCGTAATGGTTCAGGGATTCAGGACTGGAGCAGATTCATTTGCCACGAAGGCCTAGGCTGTAGGGAAGGGACTGTTTGATATGGAATGGGTGGCAGCTGTCATAATGGAGGTACTGTTGATTGTTGGTGGCTTTGATGTGGACGGATGTGTGAAGCTGGCCATTGGACAGATGGAGGTCAACGTCAAGGAAAGTGGCATAGGATTTGGAGTAGGACCAGGTGAATCTGATGGAACCAAAGGAGTTGAAGTTGGAGTTCTTCTTCACTGTGAGTCCAGATCATGAAGATGTCATCAATAAATCTGTACCAAACTTTGGGTTGGCAGGCTTGGGTAACCAAGAAGGCTTCCTCTAAGCGACCCATAAATAGGTTGGCATACGAGGGGGCCATCCTGGTACCCATGACTGTTCCCTTTAATTTTTGGCATGTCTGGCCTTCAAAAGTGAAGAAGTTGTGGGTCAGGATGAAGCTAGCTAAGGTAATGAGGAAAGAGGTTTTAGGTAGGGTGGCAGGTGATCGGTGTGAAAGGAAGTGCTCCATTGCAGCGAGGCCCTGGACATGCGGGATATTTGTGTATAGGGAAGTGGCATCAATGGTTACAAGGATGGTTTCCGGGGGTAACAGATTGGGTAAGAATTCCAGGCATTCGAGAAAGTGGTTGGTGTCTTTGATGAAGGATGTGAGACTGCATGTAATGGGTTGAAGGGTTTTGATCTACGTAGGCAGAGATACGTTCTTTGGGGGCTTGGTAACCAGCTACAATGGGGCGGCTGGGATGTTTGGGTTTGTGAATTTTAGGAAGTAGGTAGAAGGTAGGAGTGCGAGGTGTCGATGGGGTCAGGAGGTTGATGGTGTCAGGTGAAAGGTTTTGTAGGGGGCCTAAGGTTCTGAGGATTCCTTGAAGCTCCGCCTGGACATCAGGAATGGGATTACCTTGGCAAACTTTGTATGTAGAGTTGTCTGAAAGCCACATACTCCCAACGATCAAGTACCACGGTCGTGGAACCCTTGTCAGCCGGAAGAATGATGATGGATGGGTCAGCTTTCAGATCACGGATAGCCTGGGCTTCGGCTGTGGTGATGTTGGGAGTCTGATTAAGGTTTTTCAAGAAAGATTGAGAGGCAAGGCTGGAAGTGAGAAATTCCTGGAAGGTTTGGAGAGGGTGATTTTGAGGAAGAGGAGGTGGGTCCTGCTGTGATGGATGACGGAACTGTTTCAGGCAGGGTTCAATTTGAGTAGTGTCTTGGGGAGTTGGATCATTAGGAGTGGGATCAGGATTATTTTTCTTCATGGCAAAGTGATATTTCCAGCAGAGATTACGAGTGTAGGACAGTAAATGTTTGACAAGGGCACTTTGGTTGAATCTGGGAGTGGGACTGAAGGTGAGGCCTTTGGATAGGACAGAGGTTTCGCATTGGGAGAGAGGTTTGGAGGAAAGGTTAACTACTGAATTGGGGTGTTATGGTTCCAGATTGTGTTGACTAGAATTTTGAGGTGTTGGGGGGAGTGGAGCTGGAAGTGGGAGATTGAGTAGATGGGAGAGACTGGGTCTGTGTGCAATGAGAGGAGGTTGAGGTTTCCAATCCTGGGTGCGGAAAGACTTACTTTAGGGGGAAAAAGGATGGCTATACACTCGCACACACACACACACACACACACACACACACACACACACACACACACACACACACATATCCATCCGCACATGAAATATGTCTGCTTGTGTCTGTATATGCGATAGATATGTGTGTGTGTGTGTGTGCGAGAGAGAGAGAGAGAGAGAGAGAGAGAGAGAGAGAGAGAGAGAGAGACACACACACACACACACACACACACACACACACACACACACACAGATATCCATCCGCACATGAAATATGTCTGCTTGTGTCTGTATATGTGTGGATAGATATGTGTGTGTGTGTGCGAGAGAGAGAGAGAGAGAGAGAGAGAGAGAGAGACACACACACACACACACACACACACACACACACACACACACACACACACACAGAGAGAGAGAGAGAGAGAGAGAGAGAGAGAGAGAGAGAGAGAGAGCAAAGGAGAAGACTGTGCTCTAGACAACTTGCTTTCCCTTTCTTAATAAACATCAAATCTGCCCTGATGTGAAACACTGTGACAAACTAGCCCGTATGTCATTACTGACAGTTTTATGCTTCATTTCATATGAAATATTTATATATTTTATGAGATGTGACCAGTCCATTAGCCTTAACTTCATTGCTTCTAATTGCTTCTGGAGGTGCTCATTTTATTTTTCTGCAACAAATGTTGTTGATATGAGTGACAGAGCAATTATGCCTATTTTTATTTATATGCCATTTTTCATTATAAACCTAGCAACAACAGTGTAAACCACAGGACTAGACACATACAAAACCATTTCTACTTGGAGAATGCAACTAGTGACAATGTCTACTCTGCTGTTGTGTCTCCCAGTAACCTTACAGCAGGCAGCCCTTGCAGGGTGAGTTTCACATGGAAAGCTGAACTACACTCTTACCACCATGCCAGCGAGGGAAAAATGTAGCATAGTTTGCGTCTGAATGCTACCGCTAAGAGGCTACCTTGACAGCTAATTATCAGAAGCATGCAGTCTGGTCAATGCTGTATCTGTCCAGCTCCATTGGTTTTTAGTATGTCCATAGCACAACTGGGCTTGTGTCAGGGGAAGTGAATGAAGGGAGAGGGGATTTTAAGAATGCAGGGTATGGCCATTTTGGCCTTTCTTGCTACAAACACTGCTCATGAGCTACCAGTGACATATTAAACCTGATGCCAGTAGATCCTGAAAATGTGCAATCTTATGTGATTCTCCATCTCTTTTTTGTGGTGTTGGAGTAGACTGTACAAATGTCACACTAGAAACCTACCATGGTGGTATACTGTCTCTGGATGCTCCACTGAAATCAAGTCTTTATATTAGAGAAGTAGATTTGAAAAACCACCAACAATATAGTTGACATTGAAGAATTAAAGTTTGAACTTGTACTTATTTTTATATCAGATATATCCCAGTTACAACAGCAGTGCCACCCAAAGAAAAAGCTCACTGAAATAAACAACTTACAACTGAAGTTTTCTGCGCACCTCTGTAACACTCTCGCACCAAGTAAATGATCTCCTGGTAAAATGAACCACTCTGCACTGTCTTGTCTAACTCTTCTATTAAACCAACCTGATAAGGTTTCCAGACTTAGGAGCTATAGTCAAGAACTGGTCAGACAAGTATTTTATGGTAGAGTTAAATTTCCTTCAGATTCTTTCTAATAACCTCAGTCTGGCATTTGCTTTTTCTCCTATTCATTTTGTGTGGTTACTCACCTTAAGACTGCTCCAGATGGTTACTCCTATATATTTTTGGTACATAGGTACTGTTTCTAGTAATTTGTCACCAACAGTGTAATTGTACAGTAGTGTGTTTCTTCTCCTATGAATGTGCACCATTCATCAATCCTCTGCAGTTCACCACAGTCTTCTGATGCTGCTAGCTTCTTCTAGAGAAATGCATCACTTGGAAACAGCCTCATGGAATTTTAGAGATTATCATCACTAGATTATTAATATAGTTAACACTAACAGTCCTTCCACATTTCCTTGGAATACTTCTAAATTATCTTTATACCTGCAGATTTTGTTCCACTAAAAGCAACATGTCGAATTCTATTTGCAAAGAAGTCTTGAATCCAGTCACAATTCTGGCATAAGGGGCAGTACGCTCAATTTGTTCCCGCTAAATGAGGTGTGGGACTGTATGAATGGAAGTCAAGTTATACCGCATTAATCTGAGCACCAGTGTCTAATATGCTGTGGATCTCCACAGCAAGCTGAGGTTTGCAAGAACTCTGTTTGTGGAATCTGTGTTCTACATCTACATCTACACCTACATGGATACTCTGCAAATCACATTCAAGTGCCTGGCAGAGGGTTTATCGACCACCTTCAAAATTCTCTATTATTCCAATCTCGTATAGCACACGGAAAGAACAAACACCTATATCTTTCCGTTTTTTATCGTGGTGATCATTCCTCCCTATGTAGGTCAGTGTCAATAAAATATTTTGGCATTCATAGGAGAAAGTTGGTGATTGGAATTTCGTGAGAAGATTCCATTGCAACGAAAAACACCTTTCTTTTAATGATTTCCACCCCAAATCCTGTATCATATCTGTGACACTCTCTCACATATTTCGCGATAATACAAAACCTGCTGACTTTCTCTGAACTTTTTTGATGTATTCCGTCAGTCCTATCTGGTAAGGATCCCACACTGCGCAGCAGTATTCTAAAAGAGAACGAACAAGCATAGTGTAGGCAGTCTCCTTAGTAGATCTGTTACATTTCTAAGTGTCCTGCCAATAAAACGCAGTCTTTGGTTAGTCTTCCCCACAACATTTCCTGTTTGTTCCTTCCAATTTAAGTTGTTTGTAATTGTAATACCTAGGTATTTAGTTGAATTTATGGCTTTTAGATTAGACTAATTTATCGTGTAACTGAAGTTGAGTTTCTTTTAGCACTCATGTGGATGCCCTCAAACTTTTCATTATTTAGGGCCAACTGCCACTTTTTGCACCATTCAGATATGTTTTCTAAATCATTTTTCAGTTTGTTTTGATCTTATGATGACTTTATTAGTCGATAAATGACAGTGTCATCTGCAAACAACTGAAGACTGCTGCTCAGATTGTCTCCAAAATCATTTATATAGATAAGTAACAGCAAAGGGCCTATAACACTACCTTGGGGAACACCTGAAACCACTTCTGTTTTACTCGATGACTTTCCGTCAGTTACTACGAACTGTGACGTCTCTCACAGGAAATCACAAATCCAGTCACATAACAGAGACAATATTCCATAAGCACACAATTTCACTATGAGTCGCTTGTGTGGTACAGTGTCAAAGGCCTTCCGGAAATCCAAAAATACAGAATTGATCTAAAATCCCTTGTCAATAGCGCTCAACACTTCATGTGAATAAAGGGCTAGTTGTGTTTCACAGGAACTGTGTTTTCTAAACCCATGTTGACTGTGTGTCAATAGACCATTTTCTTCAAAGTAATTCATAATATTCGAACACAATATATGTTCCAAAATCCTGCTGCAAATCAACGTTAATGATATGGGCCTGTAATTTAGTGGATTACGCCTACTACCTTTCTGGAATATTGGTGTGACCTGTGCAACTTTCCAGTCTTTGGGTACAGATCTTTCATCGAGCGAATGGTTGTA
This sequence comes from Schistocerca gregaria, assembly GCF_023897955.1. Lineage (NCBI taxonomy): Eukaryota > Metazoa > Arthropoda > Insecta > Orthoptera > Acrididae > Schistocerca > Schistocerca gregaria. The sequence continues at coordinate 146,912,428 of NC_064925.1, forward strand.
TATGATTGTTGAGTATGGAGCTAATGCATGGGCATACTCCAAAAGGAACCTAATTGGTGTACAGTCTGGACCAGAAGACTTGCTTTTATTAAGTGATTTAAGTTGCTTCACTACTCCGAGAATACTTACTTTTACGTTACTCATGTTGGCAGCTGTTCTCGATTCGAATTCTGGAATATTTACTTCGTCTTCTTTTGTGAAGGCATTTTGGAAGGCTGTGTTTAGTAACTCTGCTTTGGCAGCACTGTCTTCTATAGTTTCTCCATTGCTCTCGTGCAGAGAAGGCATTGATTGTTTCTTGCCGCTAACACTTGAATTGGGAGGTTAGTAAAAGGATTCAATTATTATTTTATTCTGGCTGCCAACAATGATCTCTCCCCATACTAACTCACAGGAAGTATCTACTTCAATTTTGTGACAAGATAAACTACTTCTGACAGTAACAAACATGCCACCGCCAACCGTGTTTAGCCTATCCTTTCGGAACACCATTAGGTTCTTCGCAAAAATTTTGGCTGAGCTTATATCCGGCTTTAGCCAGCTTTCAGTGCCTATGACGATTTGAGCATCAGTGCTTTCTATTAGTGCTTGGAGCTCTGGTACTTTCCCAACACAGCTCTGACAATTTACAACTGTTATACCAATGGTTCCTGTATCTACTTTCTTCCTGTGTTCAGCCTGCACCCTTTGTGACTGAAGCCCTTCTTGTGTTTTCCCAAGACCCTCTAACCTACAAAACCGCCCAGTCCACGCCACACAGCCCCTGCTACCCATGTAGCCACCTCCTGTGTATAGTGGGCACCTGACCTATTCAGTGGAAGCTGAAACCCAACCACCTTTTGGCACAAGTTGAGGAATCTGTAGCCTACATGGTCACAGAACCGTCTGATTTTCTGATTCAGACCCTCCACTCGGCTCTGTACCAGGAGTCCACAATCAGTCCTATTGACTATGGTGCAAATGGTCAACTCTGCTTTCATCTTGCAAGCAAGACTGGCAGCCTTTACCACTTCTGTTAGCTGCTCGAAACCAGAGAGACTCTCTTCTGATCCAAAGTGACATGTATTATTGGTACTGACGTGAGCAATCACCTGCTGTTGGCTGCACCCTGTGCTCTGAATGACATTAGCTGCTCGAAACCAGTGAGACTCTCTTCTGATCCAAAGTGACATGTATTATTGGTACTGACATGAGCAATCACCTGCTGTTGGCTGCACCCTGTGCTCTGAATGACATTGGGAGGACTCTTTCCACATCTGGAATGACTCCACCTGATATCCACACACAGTGCACATTGGGTTTCTTACCCTTCTTGTCAGCCAAGTCCCTAAGGGACCCGGTAATGTGCGTAACGTTGGAGCTCCCAACTACCAATAATCCCACCCTCTGAGATTGCCCGGATCTTGTAGGCTGAATGGTTTCCTCTGAAACAGGACAGGTGACAGCATCTGGTTCAGTGACAGTGCAGGCCACAGACAGCACCTGGAACCTATTTGTCAGTCAAACCGGGGAGGCCTTACGTGCAGCTGTCTGGTTAGTCTTTCACCACCTACTTTGCCTTGGGGCCACCTCCCACTCGACCACAGCTGAAGGGTCAGCCTCAGTGCGAGCAGTAACTGGGTTGACCACCAGTGAGGACCGATTGGAGGACTCTGACATGCTGGACGTCCGTTGGATCCCACCAGCCAGCCCACAACAGTGGTGCCCATCCACTGCAGCCTGAAGCTGTGTAACCGAAGCCATAACAGCCTGAAGCTGAGAGTTAAGTGTCACCAACTTAGCTCGCATCCTTACATAACAGTCCATAATAAAGACCGTGGAAAACTAAACTATGCAGATAAATGGACTATCAGCACATGCTGCACAACTCTACTCTAGACCCTGATGGAAACGCACGAGCTGTGTCTAGTAATTTTTTTTTTTTTTGGTCATCAGTCTACTGACTGGTTTGATGTGGCCCACCACGAATTCCTTTCCTGCCTAACCTCTTCATCTCAGAGTAGCACTTGCAACCTACGTTCTCAATTATTTGCTTGACGTATTCCAACCCTGTCTTCCTCTACAGTTTTTACCCTCTACAGCTCCCTCTAGTACCATGGATGTCATTCCCTCATGTCTTAGCAGATGTCCTATCATCCTGTCCCTTCTCCTTATCAGTGTTTTCCACACACTCCTTTCCTCTCCGATTCTGCGTAGAACCTCCTCATTCCTTACCTTATCAGTCCACCTAATTTTCAACATTCATCTAGTAATACGCAATTATTATTATTTTTTTGTAGAGAAGATTTTGGTTCTCCAAAAATTTCATGACATATGACCATAAAGCATGCTTCATAATTCTGCAACAGACTGCTTCAGTGATGTAGACCTGTAATTGTAATTGTGTGCATCTCTTGCACAAACTTTTCTGAAAATGGAAACGATCTGCACCTTTATCCAGCCACTAGGTACACTTCATTGCTCATCCAATCTACAATAAACTTGTGCTAGCACTCCATCGTCAGGCTACAAGTGGCCTACCGGGACCATCTGATCACCGTGTCATCCTCAGAGGAGGATACGGATAGGAGGGGCGTGGGGTCAGCTCAACGCTCTCACGGTCGTTATGATGGTATTCTTGATCAAAGCTGCTACTATTGGGTTGAGTAGCTCCTCAACTGGCATCACAAGACTGAGTGCACCCCGAGAAATGGCAACAGCACATGGCGGCCTGGATTTTCACCCATCCAAGTGCGGACCACGCCCGACAGTGCTTAACTTCGGTGATCTCACAGGAGCCGGTGTATCCACTGTGGCAAGGCCATTGACTAACTAGTGCTAGAAGGGAAGTAATTTAATGTCTATCATTTTGGCATCTGGGCAGTGGCTGGAAAGAATGGAATGTATTACAGTCTTCTGTGTTGAAACTGTTTCAGAAGACTGAATTAAGTATTTTGGTCCCATGTCAGTCATTTTCCATTTCAGTGCCACTGTGATCACTGAGTGACTGAACAAATTATTTCAGTCTGTTTACTGATTTTGCATATGATCAAAACTTCTTAGGGTTATCAGTCAGATCTGTGGGCAAAATTTTGCATTTCAAGTTATTGAACTCTCCTTAGTGTCATTTTCAATTTGTTTAGCTTTTGTTTGTCAGCTAGGTTTTGACTTCTCTTAAATCTGTCATGAAGACCTCTTTGTTTAGCAAACGAGATTTCTAAATAACTATTAAACAATGGTAGATCTATCCCAAACCTTAAAACCTTATTTGGAACATATTTGTCTAACATGTATTGAACAATGTTTTTGAATTTTATCCATTCATGCATCATATCTTTGTCCTTAGCACTGAATAGTTGGTATTGACTTCTCAGATACTCTGCAATTTGCAGCCTGTCACTCTTTCTAAGAAAGAATATTTTTGTACCTTTCTTAACAATTTGCTGTTGTTGTGGTCTTCAGTTCAGAGAATGGTTTGATGCAGCTCTCCATGCTGTTCTATCCTGCGCAAGCCTCTTCATCTCTGAATAACTACTACAACTTATATTCTACTGAATCTGCTAAGTGTATTCATTTCTTGGCCTCCCTCTATGATATTTACCCTCCATACTTCCCTCCAGTACTAAATTGGTGATCCGTTGCTGCCTCAGAATGTGTCCTAGCAACCACTCCATTCTTCTTGTCAAGTTGTGTCACAAATTCCTCATCTCCCCAATTCTGTTCAGTACCTCCTCATTAGTTCCATGATCTACCCATCTAATCTTGAGCATTCTTCTGTAGCACCTCATTTTGAAAGCTTCTGTTCTCTTCTTGTCCAAACTTTCTTTCATCCATGTTTCACTTCCACGCATAGCTAAATTTCATACAAATACTTTCAGAAAAAAATTCTTGACCCTTAAATCTATACTCAGTGTTAACAAATTTCTCTTCATCAGAAACACTTTCATCATTCCCATAGTGAGTCTACATTTTATATCCTCTCTACTCTGAGCATCTTCAGTTATTTTGCTCCCCAAATAACAAAACTCGTTTACAACTTTAAGTATCTCATTTCATAACCTAATACCCTCAGCATCACCTGATTTAATTTGACTACATTCAATTATCCTTGTTTTGCTTTCGTTGATGTTTATCTGATATCCTCCTTCAAAGACACTGTCCATTCTGTTCAGCTGCTCTTCCAGGTCCTTTGCTGTCTCTGACAGAATTACAATTTTGTCGGCAAACCTCAAAGTTTTTTTTTCTTCTCCATGGATTTTAATTCCTACTGCAAATTTTTCTTTTGTTTCCTTTACTGCTTGCTCAAAATACAGATTGAATAGCATCAGGGATAGGCTCCAACCTTGACTCAGTCCCTTCTGAACCATTGCTTCCCTTTCATGCCTCTCAACTCTCATGGCTGCCATGTGGTTTCTGCAGAAATTGAAAATAGCCTTTCGTTCCCTGTATTTTACCCTTGCCACCTTCAGATTCTGAAAGAGGGTATTCCAGTCAACATTGTCAAAAGCTTTATCTAAGTCTACAAAGATAGACATAGAGGTTTGCCTTTTCTCAACCTATATTCTAAGATAAGTCATAGGGTCAGTGTTACCTCACGTGTTCCAACATTTCTATGGAATCCAAACTGATTTTCCCTGAGGTTGGCTTCTACCAGTTTTTCCATTCATCTGTAAAGAATCCGTATTAGTATTTTGCTGCCATGACTTATTAAACTGATAGTTCGGTAATTTTCACAACTGTCAACACCTGCTTTCTTTAGGATTGGAATTACTATATTCTTCTTGACATCTGAGGGTATTTAGCCTGTCTCATACATGTTGCTCACCAGGTGGAAGAGTTTTGTCATGACTGGCTCTCCCAAGGCCGTCAGTAGTTCTAATGGAATGTTGTCTACTCCGGGGGCCTTGTTTCGACTTAGGTCTTTCAGTGCTCTCTCAAATTTTTCACGCAGTATCCTATCTCCCATTTCATCTTCATCTACATCCTCTTCCATTTCCATAATAAGGTCCTCAAGTACCCTCTACATACTCCTTCCACTTTCTGCTTTCCCTTCTTTGCTTAGAACTGGGTTTCCATCTGAGCTTTTGATATTAATACAGGTAGTTCTCTTTTCTCCAAAGGTCCCTTTAATTTTCCTGTAGGCAGTGTCTATCTTACATCTAGTTAGTTATACATGCTTCTACATCCTTACATTTGTCCTCTGGCCATTCCTGCTTAGCCATTTTGCACTTCCTGTTGATCTCATTTTTGAGACATTTGTATTCCGTTTTGCCTGCTTCATTTACTGCATTTTTATATTGTCTCTTTCCATCAAATTCAATATCTGTTCTGTTACCCAAGGATTTCTACCAGCCCTAATGTTTTTACCTACTTGATCCTCTGCTTTCACAATTTCATCTCTCAAAGCTACACATTCTTCTTCTACTGTATTTCTTTCCCCTGTTCTTGTCAATTGTTCCCTAATACTCTCTCTAAAACTCTCTATAACCTCTGGTTTTTTTCAGTTTATCCAGGTACCATCTCCTTAAATTCCTAGCTTTTTGCAGTTTCTTCAGTTTCAGTCTACAGTTCATAACTAATAAATTGTGGTCAGAGTCCACATCTGCCCCTAGAAAAGTCTTACAATTTAAAATCTGATTCCTAAATCTCTGTCTTACCATTACATAATCTATCTGAAACCTCCCAGTGTCTCCATGCCTCTTCCAAGTAGACAACCTTCTTTCATGATTCTTAAACCAAGTGTTAGCTATGATTAATATGATTAAGTTATGCTCTATGCAGAATTCTACCAGGCAGCTTCCCCTTTCATTCCTTATCTCCAATTCATATTCACCTACTACTTTTCCTTCTCTTCCTTTCCCTATGGTCACATTCCAGTCCCCCATGACTACTAAATTTTTGTCTCCATTGACTGTCTGAATAATTTCTTTTATCACATCATACATTTCTTAATCTCTTCACCATATTTGGAGCTAGTTGGCATATAAACTTGCACTACTGTTTTAGGTGTGGGCTTCGTGTTTGTCTTGGCTACAATAATGCATTCACTATGCTGTTTATAGTTGCTTGTCAGTGTTCCTATTTTTTTTCTTTGTTAAACCTACTCCTGCATTACCATTATTTGATTTTGTATTTATAGCCCTGTTTCACCTGACCAGAAGTCTTGTTACTCCTGCAACCAAACTTCACTAATTCCCACTATATCTAACTTTAACCTATCCATTTCCATTTCTAAATTTTCTAACCTACCTGCCTGATTAAGGGATCTGACATTCCACACATTGTTCCACAGAATTTCAGTTTTGTTTCCCCTGATGACTACATCCTCCTGAGTTGCCCTGTCCAGAGATCTCAATGGGGAACTATTTTACCTCTGGAATATTTTACGCAAGATGATGTCCTCAGGAAAAATTTCAGTTTCACCTCTGTTGTCGATCTGGTTTGTTCTGTTCATCTGCAATGATTGTTTTTGCTAGCGCTGTTTTGTTCTTGTTTCATTTTTTATGACGAGAAGTTTAAGAGAACAATGTGCAGCTGTGAAATTTTGTTTTCTACTTAGTAAAAATGCTGCTGGAACTGTTTTAGTATTGAAAACAGCTTACAAGGGACAAACTGAAGTGTAAAAGTGGCTTGCTTGATTTAAAAATGGCGGCATGTCAGTTGATGATGAATCTCATTCTGGATTGAGAATGAGATATGGGTCATGAGTCATGTTTGTGTAGCTCAGGTGGTAGAACACTTGCCCACGATAGGCAAAGTTCCCAAGCTTAAGTCTTGGTGCGGCACACAGTTTTAATCTGCCAGGAAGTCTCATTCTGGGTGTTCATCAGCTGCCCGAATCGACAGAAATATTGGAAAAATTCGGGAGCTTGCACTCAGAGACCATCAACAGATAATTGATCAACTGTTAAAGATTAGTGAGTTATCTTGGAGCTTGGTTCAGCAAATTTTAACAGAAGATTTGGGAATGAAAAGGGTTGCTACCAAGTTTGGTCCTCAGTTTCTGACTGACAATCAAAAGGAATGTTGAGTTGAAACTTGTTGTGCTTTGAAACAAAAGCTTGAAAATGATCCTGTTTTCAAACAATTATGATTTGCTTTTTTGATGCCAAGAGCGTAATTTATTTAGAGGTTGTTCACCCAGGTCAGACTGTGAATTAAACCTCTTATTTCAAAGTTTTAAGAAGATTGTGCAGTAGTATTTGTCAAAAAAGACCCAATTTGTGGCAGACAGGAGAGTGGTTCTTCCAACAAGAAAATGCACCTGCACATACAACCATCTCTGTTAGACAGTTTTTGGCTGAAAATGGCATGGTTTTCTGCCTCATGCACCTTTCTCATCTGAACTGACTCCGTGCAACTTTTCTTATTTCCACACATGAAAAGGGGCATAAACGGACACCGATTTGACAACAATGAAGAACTCAAGAAAAAATGGAGGAGGAGCTATAGCCATTTCTAAAGAGGACTGCAAAAAATGTTTCGAACAATGGAAGCACTGGTGGGATGAATGTGTGCCCTCTGGCAGCTGTAACTACTAACGTCAACAACTCAGCCATGGTGTACCTCCTTGCCGCCACAAAGACTGTATCACAGCAGAGCCTCACACCTTATGCCATGACCTAGCCTGACCTCCTGGTGAAACATCTATCACTATGTTCACTTGTAGTTAGCTCAATAAAGTCCAATTCACCTGTCACTCTTCAATTAAAAGTGGTACTGCAACCATGGCATAGTTGGTACAATGTTGTTTTGTACACATATTGTGGATAACATTTCTTGTTGCCATGTATCTCTATTATATTTCTTTAAGTGGTATTAACATAAATGTTAAAAATAATACAAGATTCAATTAAAGCTTGTAACAGGCACAGTCTTTGGATTACAGATGAGCTCTTAGTCTTGCTGCACCCATTACATTGATACAGTGAAATCTGTGTGCTTTTTTTATTTGTATACCATAGGCCATATATTTTTCATATATAAATAATTTTGTGGCTTTTGATTGATACATACCCCATAACCACCACTCTCTGGTCGTGGCTGTGCCTTCCCACTGTATTGGCTATATGCTGGACATGATGAATCCCTTTCATGATGACTGGCAGTTTTTTACCTGAGAAAGTATTCAGGGCTGTGTTAGCACTAATGCTAAAGTGTAATGTTGTAAAGGCAGAGTTGGAGAAGGGTGGCAGATGGTTGGGAGGAAAAGGCAGCAGGTGTAAGAGGGAGAAGAGTAGCACCAGTGAACTCCCAGTACTTTAGCTCATTACTGAGCACAACATGCTGCATTTCTGTAGCGAGTTTACAAGTCATACCATCTGGATCTTTCCTCCAAACACCATCATCTCTGAGTTACATTGGAACAAAACGTCCAATCTCATAACCTTCTTGGTCAGCCTTTGTCTCACATCCCTTTTTATCATGCCCTATGGCCCTAACTTTGATGCTTATGTACTCACACCCTCCTCTCTGCAATCTCCCTCTTTCTTTGTTCTATTTACACCTCTCAGACTACTTCTTCATGTCATAGTTTTCTGCATGCAGTCTGCTATCTCTCTCCCCAGCCAGTAGCCATCATTCTCCAATCTTTCCTCTTCCCACCTCTCTTCTCCGCTTGCGCGTTCCACATGATGTAACCCCATAATCCAGCCTAGCTGCAGTGCCAGAAGAATGTAGCCAGCCAGGAGGATATAGTCATACAGGTGTATGTGGGTGTGTATGTGTGCTCTACAGCTCTGAACAAGGATTTGTCCAAAAGCAACCAACGTTCTGTCTTGTTATGTTCCTATCATAATACCAGCACCTTTATTATTTGGTGATTTTTTTTGCTATCATCAATGTCTACACCCTGGTGCCAGCTGCTGCGTGACCACAGGTCACAGGTGAGACAGCACATAGCCAGCCATTCGTAGTGTAGGTGCAGTGCTGGCGAGTTGGACAGTGAAGGCAAGGCCCAAGCACATAGCTGCCTCCGTGGTGACAGCCAGCTGGCATACCTGCATCAAATAACTACATGAAGTTAATGTACCAATCATGGTATGCCAAGTTGTAGTAGACTCATCAACAGCGGGTATATTCCTATGCTGTCCAGTGCTTTATAAGCACATGCAGCTCCTCACTCCAGCATCCTCATCTTGGACTGTTCTACTGCTGATACCATGACACCACATCATTCGAATCATCTCATCAGGATTTCAACTTTGCTTTGGAACTTGAGTACCCAAGGTATTCTGCTTCATGGCACTCTTATCATGGTGTCACCCACGAACTCTGCTGATAGTTGTCCCAGTGGCTGCTCTAAATGGTTCATTGGCATGCAGTATTATTCTCTTATGGGTTTTCCCTCATTGTTGAATAAACTTGTTGATTACTCATGCCTGCTGTTATTTGCTATTCCCCATTCACGGACACTGTTTTCTGCTCTGGTGACATGTCATTGCTTTCCTTGGCTGTGTCTCATCACCTCTACTGGGGGATTTTTGTGCATTTTTGCTGTTGTTGGTTTCCAGAACAGACGGCATATAGCTTTAAGTTGTTTTTTTTGTGGGGGGTGGGCTTCTCAATTGATGCAGTTCATTCAGCTGATGGACAAGGTGTCATTGCTCTTGGAGGACCAACAGCTTCACAGCAAGTCCTGCATCAACATATCACCCACACTGATGAAAACCAGCACACATCATTCAGCTCCACCATTCTGAAAATTTGATGCTGCCATAAAGGAATGGGATGAATACAAACTGCATTTGCATTTAGCTCTTTCCCCTTACTCATCCTCAATTAGTTCCTTTCCCGGAAGTCACTGCCTCTCTCAATAGGTACTTCAACCTACAGGTGTTAGTTGCTGCAGTGTAAGTTCTTTTGAACAAAGCACCAACCTACACCGCCCTATTGACAGTGGCTCATGGAGTTATGCAGTGCTACCCTCACCTACGTATTTGTATGTCCTTGTGGTAAGTCTTACATGAGTGCAAGCTGTGGAACACTGTTGTTCAGAATGTTACTGATTCCCCACTGTGGGTAGAGATCCTCAAACTATCAGACCCCTTACTTGAGGGTGTCATTTGTATAAGCGACACACAGTAATTGTTTGACACTGCAGAGCTGGGAGTGTCACCTCCTGTGGTGCACATTCTTGACACCTACTGGTCTTCCCCACGTGGTATGTCTGCTTCTTCCAGTGACTGTAAACAATCTACAGCATGCTCAAGGCAGTGCCATAATTGCAACAAATTGCAATCCAGCTCTCAGCGCTACTATATATCTCATGGTAGGGACACATGTCATTTCTGATGAGCCAAATGTTTGTTTTGCAAAAAAGGCTTGCACACCCAAGACGCTTGCTCAAAGAAATTGTGGGGTCTGTCTGATCTTCTGGCCTCTCTTGGTTCAGAGGTGACATTTGTCCATCAAGGTGATGTTGATTAAGGTGCACTCCTGAACCACTCGGTTTCTGATGAGTCATTCCCAGTTTAGATCTGCTCTACAGTATTTCCAACAGGCAGGAATCATCCCAGGTTGTCAGACAGCCCCAGCAACCCTCTGTGACTGCATGTGAACTAAAGAAACTTTTAATTCAGATGCATATTCAGAATCAAGTTGTACAATTCCAGGTGATTACTGGGACTTCTGCGACATTGATGAATAACTCATTGTTCGAATGTCTAGGCTTTCCATAGCTTGAAGCTCTGACACAGCCCATCACCATGTATAATGGCAATTACATTTTGATCCTAGACACTTGTCTTCTACAGTTCCAGTACCGATCTACATCTAAGGCAATTCCTAACATGGTGCTTCAGTCTTACAACAGTCCTAATATTTTTGGCTTTTGACATCTCTGGCAACCAAATCTCTGATAATGTGGCAATGATTAACTCCCATGTCCCTATGACAGCATCACTAAACTCTGTGACAAATACCACCCGCTTTCTGAGGACTCTCTGTGTATGAGGAAAGAATTTTCTGCCCACGTTACTCTGAAAGACATTGCCGAGCTGCAATTTTTCAAAGCATCAGAGGTTCCTGACACTATTGGGGAGGATTTTGTGACAGGACATGGGTGTTATAAAACCCATCTCACCCATTCAGTGGGAGTCATCTCTCATCATAGTCAGAAAACCCAATGGGAAACTCTGCCTTTTTGTGATTTTAAGTCCACTGCTAATGTACAGTCTGTTGTGCAATGATACCCTCTCTCTCACCATGAACAGTTAGTGGAAAAATTACAATGGGGTGTGTTCTTTTCGAAGACTGATCTCAAGGACACCTATTTGCAACTCCCACTGGATGGTGCGATGAAATCCTTCCTCATTATCGACACTCACATTGTGCTGCTCCAATACCAATGTCTCCTCTTTGGCCGAGCCTCTGTCTCAGCCTTCTTCCAACAGTGTTTAGAGCAGCTAAGATTGAAGTTGCCTTCCTTCTACTTTTATCTGGATGACATTGTCATCTCAGCCAGTACTCCAGATGAGCACCTCTGGAACCTATTCTGCCTTTTCATAACCCTCACTGATGTAGGACTCAGGTGCAATTGGAAAAATGTAAATTTTTCTGCATCCAAATTTAATACCTCAGTCACATCATTGATTCCCATGGTGTTTGCCTCTCTGTCAGACACTTTGAGTTTATTTTGAAGCTCCTTCCCTCAAAAAATCTCATAGGTTTTCAGGCTGTTCTTGGCAACATATCACACTATCTTTGATTCGTACCTAACATAACTCAGACAGTAGCACCGTTACATGCTCCCTGGTGGAAAAATGTCCATTCATCTGATCGTGTGTACATGAAACAGTCTTGCTTAGTGACAGATGTCTAGTCCACTTTGATCCTACAAAACCTGCAATTTCTCACAGTCTCACAGTGGATGCCTCCTGTTATGACATTGGGGCAGTGCTGTCCCACAATATTGGTGCCACAGACTGCCTGATTGCTTTTGCATAAAAAATACTTAAAAAAACTCAGGTAAATTACAGACAGCTGGTAAAGAACTTGGCAAACATCCATGGCATTTTCAAGCTTCATCAGTATCTTTATAGTTGGAAATTTTTCTGCTCACAGACCTAAAGCCTCATGCCAGTTTATTTCACCCTAACAAACCTGGGCCTAACTGTGTCCAATTGAGTGCTTATCCTGGCCAATAATAATTATGAGGTCCTCTATTGCTCTACGGCACCTCACTTCAACATAGATACATTATCTCGTCTTCCTGTCAGATCAGATGCGGCATTTCATTCTTATGAGGAATCTTGCATTCACATTGACCAGACTGAGGCAGCCACTGTGCTTATGTTTCCAACTGACAATGATAAAATTACCATGGGACAAGATAATACCCTCGAGCTCCTTCACCAGTTTATTCAGTCAGACTGGCCATCTAATAGGAAGTCTCTGCCCAATGAGCCTCTTCAGCACTGGATTTCTCAATGGGATGCTTTTTCAGTCTGACATGGAGTTGTGATTTTACACTCATTAAATGAACAAACCCAGGGGCTGATCCTAGAATCTTTGCAGCAGCAGGTATTGGCTTTACTTCACATAGGACATTAGGGTGTTGTCTGTACGAAACAATTGGCCAGGTAAGACTGCACATGCCTGGGGATGGTTGGTTGACTTGGGGGAGGGGACCAAACAGCAAGGTAATCAATCAGCCCCAACAGGTTAGGGAAGGATGCGGAAGGTAGTCGCCCATGTCCTTTCAAAGGAACGATCCCAGCTTTTGCCTGAAGTGATTTAGGGAAATCACAGAAAACCTAAATCAGGATGACAGGACGTGTGTTTGAAATGCTGACCTCCTGAATGTGAGTCCAGTGTGCCGCCTTGCTTGGTGGCTGGGGATGGACAGGGACATTGTGTGCTGGTGTAAGTTGTTGCCAGCACAACGGTCACAAAGATATAGTGCCAGGATTGGTAGTAGGTGTCGGGTCAAGTGCGCCTATCACAAGAGAGGCCAAAGACACACTCACGAGCAACATGCCACCAGAACCCTCTCATCTGCAAGTATTTAGGCTGCTCCCACTGACTGGAGGATCTCATTCACTGGCTCACTGACTCAGACACTGACTCACTTTCCAGTTTGGCATCTGTCTGTTCACGTCCCATCCTATGACAATACGTAGCATCAGATTATAGGAAGATGATCAATATTGTCTGCAAGAGGACTCTTATGGATGAGCTTGTACCACAACACATGGACTCTATTAAAGTTAAGTAGCAGCCATCTGTTCATGTAAATAAAGAACCATATTATGACATGTGTCTATTTATGTTGTATAAATAGGATACTGGCAACCCATAATAACATCCTTTCCCTTGATTCCTATGGTATAAGACTCTACAGTGTTAATGAGGATATTACAGTGGCAATGAGGACACTGCAATGGCGAGAAGACACTACAGTGGCGATGAGGATAATTCAATGCCGATCAAAGTTAATCAGTTTGGGTGATCATTTCCAACTGGTAATTTGTTGTTGTGTTCTTGCAGGTATTCCAGGAGAGGAGCTACAGAGCTAATCAAATTTCTCTTTTCAGATGCTTTGCTTGCTTTTTGTTATAACACCACCCACTGCCCCCATGCCACAGCCACGGACAGTCAATGTAATGGATCTTACACAAGTTTTTCAGTTTCATAACCAACAAATCGCAACCTTACTGATGACTATACAACAACTACAGGCTGCACAAGCTGCATTGGCTGCACCACCACAACTGACCAACCAACCAGCTCAACAAGTGCTGCCGACCAGCATATCAACATTCCAGAAACTTAGGGACACAGAAGAAGAATGGATCAAATACCTGACTCAGTTCCAAGCGCATTGTCAAGTTCATCATGCTCAAGGTACCGTAAAGCTACAATACTTTCTTTCAATTGTAGGTTCCCCAATGTTCAGGTTAATATAAAAACTATTCACAACTCTGTCTCCTAATGAACTCAACTATGACAAAGTAATTGCTGCATTAACTCAGTACTATGACCTGCAAGTTCAGGTAGCTGCAGCTAGAGATCAGTTCTTTCGCTTGTAGAAAAAGCTGGAACAGCCACACCACCAGTGGTACTCAGAATTAACAGGCATGACTAGGTAATATAAATTTAAGTGTAGTTGTGGCAATGCAATAACATTCAGTGTCCCAGATAGTAGAATATGGGAACAGATCTTAAAGTACTGTGCTCCATCACTTTCCCAAGTATTGCATATCTGAGAGCAATATGATTCAGGAGCTATAGCAACCAATACGTTTGACTAGGCCCCAATTTGTTGGGTTGAGTCACCCCTTGCTTGCGGCTGCCCCAAGCAGCCACAACAATGAGCACATATACAGCCACACAGTCAGCCATGTAGACAAGTAAACAGGCTTATGAACTTGGTGAAGTCTTGCCCTAGATGTTTTGCTCACCATAAAAGACAGGATTGTCCATCAAGTAATGCAAAGTTTTACACATGTGGAAAAAGAGGCCATGTCCAAGCAGTTTGTTTTCAGCAGCACAAAAATGCCACTTTTGCCCTCTCCCAGAAAAAAACAATCTTGTGCACATGCAGTGAACACTGTGTTTTCACAACTTCCAACAGGTTCTGATGAAAGTAACATCAAGGCTGTGCATCCTTCTTGCCCTAGTTCTGTGCAACAACATTTTAACAAACTATTTGTCTCATTATAAATTGCTGGCCATTGTATAAACTTTAAGTTGGACACAGGTGCCTCAGTAACTTTGCTTAATCATGCCATGTATGAAAAGTTAGAATCTCCACACCTTTCTAAATCTAGCAAGTAATTGCTTACAACAGACAAGAAATTTCAGTGCTTGGACAATGTAGTTTGCGTGCCACTTACAAACCTCACAGTGGGACAGTGAATTTTACTGTGTTGAAGTCAAGAGACAGTGAGAACATATTTGGCTTAGATGCCTTTGATTTGTCTGGATCTAGCATCCAAGAAAATGTACATTCAGCGACTGCTTTTGACCCACAAGACAGTGTAGCTAGCTTGCATGAAGAATTTCCTGAACCATTTTCAAAAGGAATGGGAAAAGCAAATAACTTTGTAGTGCATCTCAGTAAATTAGCTTACTATGCCTACTTTCAGTCACTGCTTTCGTATGGTATCATATTCTGGGGTAATTCATCGTTGAGTAGAAAAGTATTCATTGCTCAAAAACACGTAATCAGAATAATTGCTGGAGCCCACCCACGGTCATCTTGCAGACATCTATTTAAGGATCTAGGGATCCTCACAGTAACCTCACAGTATATATATTCACTTATGAAATTTGTTGTTAATAATCCAGCCCAGTTCAAAAGTAATAGCAGTGTGCATAGCTATAACACCAGGAGAAAGGATGATCTTCACTATGCAGGGTTAAATCTGACTTTGGCACAGAAGGGGGTAAATTATGCTGCCACAAAAGTCTTTGGTCACCTACCAAACAGCATCAAAAGCCTGACAGATAGTCAACCAA
Source organism: Schistocerca gregaria (assembly GCF_023897955.1). NCBI lineage: Eukaryota > Metazoa > Arthropoda > Insecta > Orthoptera > Acrididae > Schistocerca > Schistocerca gregaria. Next base: position 146,927,869 of record NC_064925.1, read on the forward strand.
CATTTAAAAATAAATTAAAAGAATTTCTAGATGACAACTCCTTCTACTCATTGGCTGAATTTTTAGATATAAATTAAGGGAGGGAAAAAAACTAACTTAAGCATTAGTGTCATGCAATATTTTGTGTAATGTAATATCTTGTACAGACATCTTTCATTAACCTGACACGTTCCACATCATTACGAAGTGTGGTATTCATGATCTATGGAACAAGTATTAATCTAATCTAATCTAATCTAATCTCATTGAAAGACAATGCTCAGCTTAAGTTTGTCTGGGCTCACCCCTTTCCTATTGTTTTAAGAGACAAAGTAGCCAGTGAATTGAAAGAATTGCAAGATAACATTGTAATTGCTCCCCTTTCAAACTAGTCAATGGGCAAGTCCTCTCATTTTGTTGCCTAAGCCTTCTGGTTGCATTCACGTTTGTGTTGACTTCAAGTCTATAATCCTACAATCAACCCATAGGCAGTAGTTGACACTTATCTGTTACCTTGACCTGAGAAACTCATGGACAGACTCAGTGCAGGACATTACTTTTGTAAGATAGATTTGCATGATGCCTACTTGCAAATTCCATAGAATGAAAAATCTCACAAAGTATTTGTCATAAATACACACTTAGGACTGTTCAAGTACTTGCGTTTTCCCTTTGGCAGTGCTTCCACACCCGCCATTTTTCAACATTACTTGGAACAGCTGACTGCAACGGCGCCATTTTGTTCAAACTACTTTGCTGATATTGTCATCTCAGGTCATACACCAGAGGAACACATAGCCAATTTGTGTACTCTTTTTCGAGTGCTATCAGAAGCAGGATTCAAATGTCATCTCAAAAAGTGTGACTTTTTTGGAAACTGAACTACAGTACTTAGGTCATGTGATAAGCAGTCAGGATGTGCACAACTCTCCAATATCATTTGTTTGTAATCTGGAACCTGCCAGTTCCTCAAAATGTGTCTGAATTGCAGTCAGTACTAGGCAAGAAGACGTACTACATTTGGTTCATACTGAATACTGCTCAGATCATGGCTCCATTACATCACTTGCATCAGAAAAATGTGCCTTTCATGTGGATTAAAGACTGTTACAATGCATTTCAGGAACTCAAACATGCCTTGCTGAGTGACAGATGTTTAGTGCATTTGGACCCTGCTGAGCCCATAGTTTCACAAATCAATACTTCTTTCTACGAAATTGATGCTGTACTTTCACACAGAGTTGGTGCACAAGAGAGACCTATTGCTTTAGCCTCAAAGTTGTTAACTCAAACTCAGTGCAATTATTAACAAATTGAAAAAGAAGGTCTCACTATTGTGCATCTGCCATATCTTGTTGCCAAATCTATGCACAGGATTCTGAATTACTGGAATCTTTTCCCTTGCACTACAGAAAAATTGCACAGGCCACAGAAGCAGACCCGATCTCAAAATTTTGTTGCATTATATTTGCACATCTTGGCCTCGTTCATTGAACAGTATCCAGAACTCAATTGTGTGCCAATATTTTGCACATTGTCATAACCTTTCAGTTCAACAGGGTGTCATTCTAGTTCAAAATGACAGTGGGCAATCATGTGTACTTCTTCCAAAATGTTGCAAAACTGTGTGTTGCGATTGTTCCTCCAAGGACAGTGGGGAATTGTCCTCCTAAATAGTTAGTGTGCCGGCACTGTACTTGGCAGAGCATGGATGCTCACATTGAACAGATCACATCACAATGTCACACATGTGTCGATTGCTATCAATTCAAAAGAAAATAAAAAAAAAAAAAAACCATCATTAGCCACTCTTTCAACGAATAAAATTAATATCCTAATTCCATGAATGGAAAGTTCTGTTGTATTCCTAAAATAGCAGTATTCATTGTAAAGCCAAATGTAAAGTAGTATCACACTGTTAAGAGGGCTCAGTATTTACAGATGTAGGGAAATATTTTCACTGAAAAGCACCATTATAATCAAGTAAATATTAAGTTATCAATAGAAGATAAACAGCAGCTATTTAGTATATTTAGGGGAAAGCAGCTTTTTCTTCACATTTATTTGTCTAATTTAGTTGATTGAATTTAAGTACCATAACTTTATTATTAATACAGTATAAACATTCAGTCTCTATAATTCATTTGTCTTTCATTAATGTATATCTCAACCGAAAGTACTGAACACTGTAGGAAATGCTTGTATGAACCTAGACCCTAAGAAGGGAAAATCCTGAAATCACCTTCCAGTGATAGAACCAGGGCAATGTCTGTTCAAATATTGTTCAAATGGCCAATGGTGTAAGGACAAATTATCTCCTAGGATAAGGAGTGCTAACAGACTCTCCAACAGTAGATGAACAGGAGGAAAGAGGGGCACTCTCAGGCCCCTGTGAGGTAGGGCAGTATCTTCTACCTTATTGCTAGCTTGCCTCAGTAATTTCCACAAATTCACTGCCTGCTACAGCGTGAGAAACAATGCAACAGCCAAGAAAATCTGCTAAAAATGTCTTGCATGGGATGTGTCATTAGACTGCATTGTGTTGACTGTCAACCTATCTATTGTTCTACTCATTAGGTCCAGGTTCTTTAACCAAATAAGGTCAGCTTTTAGGAAAAAAATTTCCTAAATTGTCAGATAGAAAAATCATAACAAGCTGCCATCTCAGCCACACTAAACAACTTGTACTCATTCCCAATGTGCAGTCCATGGCACAAAAGCTACTGTTCATTTATTCCACTACAAATCAGTTCATTTACACAAAATACTCACCAACAGTCAGTGCACTTGTTAAACCATGATCTTCTGATTAGAAACCAATGTGTTTACTAGCAGACAAATGTTCATGTAGTATTAAATAATTAGTTTTGCTTACCAAACTATCACACAGTTCCTTACTTCATATCAAAAATCAGATTTTAATAATTGTGTCCACTTCATACTATTCGATATTCTTCAACAAAAAACATTATCAAACATGTTACTGAAATTTTCAGTCATGGAGAAACAACCTTACTATATGAGAATTAGATCCTGAAACTCCCTTGATTCAGTCCATGCAGTGAATCTTTTGATACAAGACTTCAGGAATGTGCTTTTCTTTCATGCAGAAAGCAATGCGTCACTCTTTTTTTTTTTTTTTTTTTCTTATTTTTTTTATTTTTTTTTAATATAGCTTAGAAAGGTTCAACAACTCGAAATTCTTTGAAGTGCAATCGTTCGGCATCAGTACATTTTTGTCAGTATGATTTCTATGCATCACAAACTTTCTGGAACTCTCCAGTCAGGATGCTCTTCAGGAAACAGTCAAATTAGCTTGCTTATAGTCCAACAATTTGAGATACTTTCACCTGAGATCTCTTTTCATCTGAGGAAACAAAAAAAGGACGTCAGGATGAGGTTGGACTGTAGGGTGTCTGTGGTACCACTGTCTCAATGGTCACAGGTAAGGTAGGCAACTACAACAAAGCCGGTGTGAGCTGGCATGTTGTTGTGGTGCAGTTTCCACAAAGTGTGGAACTCCTTTGAGGCACAGGCAATCCTGTGATTCAGTCTCTGGGGCACAGACTTGTCATCAAATTGAGAGCATTGATGGTCTGGTCAGGGTGTAGGAACTTAGCACTATCACCTTTGGGAAAAAAAAAAAAAAAAAAAGAGAGAGAGAGAGAGAGAGAGAGAGAGAGAGAGAGAGAGAGAGAGAGAGAGAGAGGAGGAGGAGGAGGAGGAAGAGAGAGAGAGAAAAGAAAAGAAAAAAGAGCAAGAACTTCACCCGGGACTTGCTCATGCAAGCCTTCTTCTGATGTGATGATAAGTTTGTGTACCATTCCTCTCTCTGGATCTTTGACTCTGGTTTGTACTGAAAGATCTAAGACTCATCCCCAGTGATCACTCTGTCCACAAAATTTGGACCGTCTTCACAGAATTCCTTGAATTCTTCATACACTTCCACTCAGTGTTGCTAGAAGGGAGAACCGATAGAGGTACTCAGGGTACCCTCGGCCACACACCGTCAGGTGGCTTGCGGAGTATGGATGTAGATGTAGATGTTGCATATTGGTCCAAAATTAGGGCATAAGATTTATGCAAATCTTCCACATGGCCAAATCTTCCTGTAGACTCTCATGAACAACTGTTTTCTACAAGCCCAATAATTCTGGCATTAGGTGAACATTCATTTGATTGTCTGAATCCAGTAACAGGCATACATGTGCCACATGGTCATCTGTTTGTGATGTTGATGGGAGCCCTGCACGGGCTTTGTTGGCGACCTCCTCCCAACCTTCTCTAAATGTCTTGTGCCACCTGTTTGAGTGCAGTCTGGAAAGGTAATCATTCCAAAAGGCTTCTTTAAGCATTCCAAGAGATTTTAGCTGAATGATGTTGAGTTCCACACAGAAATTTATGGCATAGTGTGGCTCTTAAGTTTTCTCTATCATAAGTTCTACAAAACCACTATGCAGACATTCATGGAAGAAGTTGTCCTAAACCTCAAAGAGCTGGAAAGCTGAGGGTCCCCTCCACCTTCTCCAACTGGTAACTGGTCTCACCACCCTGAAAAAAAGAAGAAGAAGAAGATAAATGTATTACTTTCTGAACATACCCCGTATGGCCAATGAACATTGTACATGCTCTCATGTTAATCATGTTAACAATATACTTCACCTACTTGACCAATTGTAAGCTATTAATGGAGATGCATATTGCATGAAAATATTTTTTTAAAAGTTGCAGACAAAGTATAATAAATAGTACCTTTGTATTGTACAGATGGTAGCAGAGCCAGGATGGGGAAGGTGTAGGCACATTTATTTGGCCCAAGCCTTGTTGACACAAATTTGTTATTTAACAATAATTGGTTATACATCCAAGTTAATACAATTAACAGTTTAAAAGGAAATTTCAACAATATTTTTTTTAAAATAATCTCTAGAAGAACATGCAGCCACACTCTGAAACATTACATAAAGGTACTGTTAGTAAAAGGTATATTATATTGTACAATAGTGCAACATGTACAAATATTAACAATTACACCAGAAAAATATTGAACTTGTGATCCAATTTGGCAAGAGTGCAACAAATTCCCTGCAGCATGCTAAAAAAAAGAGTGGCAATGATAATCAGTTTTTTTAAATTTATTTTTATTTTATTTTTTTTTACCTCCTGATTTCACTTTAGCTTACGTAAACCCTACACAAATGTCAGTGTCATGTGACATCAGTTCACCTTTCGTGACAAATACACAAAATTTCTAAATTATTTTATATCAGTTAAGTAAGCTACAAGACAGAAATAACATTCACGACTGGTGACATGAGTAAACACTGTCAAGTTTTCAATTTCACGATGGTTGTGTTATCTAGCAAATTTTCACCAAAATCAATTCAGTCAGTCTCAAGAAGAAACACAACTTAATACACCAATATGGTAGTATCAAGAAATAGATGGGTTTATCCCAAGCAATATTAGTAGAGTTAGGAAATTTTGCAGTTTAAACACACCAATTTTAACAAAGCCTAATGTAATAATAATCTGGACAGAACTTTCATAAAATGATCGATGATAGTGGATACCGTGCCATACACTATGAAACAAATTAAGAATTATTCACAGTAGATGCCTGGCACATGATGATATTCTCTGAAGTATTTCAAATCACAAAATGTTGGCTACAAGTACCAACCCCATAATAAAGTAATGATCATGAAATATAATAAAAGTATACGAAAATTTCGGCCTTAGCCAGGTGACGAGAACCACACCAATGCAGTTTTTTGTTACACTCAAGTGCTAGGCTAAACAAACAACAACCGGTCATGGAGAACCATGCTAAGCAAGCAAGCATTCCATCCTCCCCACATGCTTGCAAACAGCCACACCCATCACAGTCCTTAATCGGCAGGCACCAGTTGACTCCCTGCTGCTTCTGTCCTGTTGCCATATACCGACTGAGCCGTCCTCCCAAAACTGTTGCTTTGCGCACCAGGGCCAACAGCGTTCAACGATCACACCCCCTATTGCTGCTGCAAAAACAAGTGAAATCTCTCTGGTAAATCAAAAATGCTGAGCCGGGACATGGCTCAACCTTTACAAGTGTCAAGGATTAAATTAAAAGTATCACTTCTTTCATATAAATAATAGCTGTTTTTCCATAATGTATCCACTACATGATTGCACAACATCATATGCACACTTATACTTTTGTGTGATAACAACTTCAAACAATGGAAACTCCATGAAGGAATAGCAATAAAATGGAACGGATAGATTGCTACTAACCACATAGAGGAGGTGCCTATGGCAATAACTTACAATTTTAAAATTTATTCTGCATTTACTCTCATCATTCACTCCACCACAATATCTGATAGCATGAAAACTGAATATTATTACCCAAAACATAACTTGAAATGAAGAACAACATGTCAAAAATATTTACGGTAGTATAGACCACATGTGGCTTTTGTTGTTAAAAGCTCCATTTTGAGTATTTAAGAATAAGGGGTCTACCTACATTTGAGGTGTCTAGTATCAAAACAGCCCATGTCATGATATTTACAAAAACTGAGCTCAGGTTATCAATATAAAAGTAGAAGCATATCACTATCAGGTGAAACAAGAATATGCTTAAAAATCAGCACTGTCTTCACATTACGAGCACTGAATTCTTGGTCACATTAGAGAATGGGCCAGGTTTTGCATGTATTGAATTCATAACTTACCATGTCAAGGAATAAACAGTAGTCTTCATGTTGCAGCGTTTTTGTATGGAATCTTATTTTATCATATTACACAACAATGTGGCATATCTGTAGGCAAAACAATTCCTTCTATTGCTTATCCTTTGAAGTTATAATATTTCATTTGTATGATGGCAACTCCGACTGATGAGCTCAGATGTTAAGTCCCATAGTGTTCAGAGCCATGATGGCAACTCTAATCTTTTGCACTAATTAATTCTCAGATTTCATACTGTAATTAGTGTGAAAGCAATGCTATTTCCTATGTGCTTATATTTTATCATTATTGTGTAGTATAATGTGTATATCGCATCAACGATTCATGTGAAATGCCTGATATTGTAATCTAAAAGAGAGAAAATTGGAGACTTAAAACAACAATATTACTCAGAGCATGTGAATGGTGTCTATCATAATAATGGATCTGTTAACATGCTTGATCATTTTCTCATTATTGTGTTCAAGATCTTAGTGAACTACAATCTTTTAATGAGAGAAATACTATTTTGTAATCTTCTCAGTTTACTGATATTCTTCTTGATATGCTGTTATTGAATTTATGTTGAAATACTTTTTATTGTCATAAATAAAAGTAATTAGAGTGTCATTTTGTTCTCATTTAACTGCTTTTTTCACAAGATTTTGAAAGTTAAAAAGAGCTTATTGTTATAAAAAGAGGGTAAAATTATATAAAATTGCAATAAGAATGGCCAAGTCAAAACTTAAATGAACAAAAAAGGGTTCATTATGAATCAGATTCCACAAAACAATAGAACTTAAGTATTAAACAATTAAGGATGTAACTATGAGACAAAAACATTTGTGACCATCATTGTTCTGTATCTGAAGGTTTTTCATCCATACTGAAAAACATGCCTGAAGTCATTTGACTGGTTTTGATAGTAGATGCCTCATTTCTTCAGTGATATGTATATTATCTCATACTAATGTATCATGAAGGGAAAAATTCCAATTTTAATTAACTTTTTATACCTCAGATACTTTAAAGTTACCAGACTTAAACTGAAACGGTTGTGGGAGCATTGTGAGTCGCTAGAAACGGTACACTGGAACAGTCAATGGTTAAATCACAGACAGGTGTATGATTTAGTGTTTTGATACTTGCTAAAATATAATCAGCTTCCATGGCTACAATTCAATTACTTATCTTGTTGATAATAAAAAATGTTAACTGAGGCATGTAACCCATCTTTGTTGCAGTTCCTCCACCTGGAAAAACATCTGGGTCCTTTTAACATACGTCAGGCTGTCTATGATGAGATAATGAAATAAATGAAGTAGCTGAAACAGTCTAAATACTTTTAAAACTTTCCTTCAGTATCTCTGTGACACTCTCCCATGGATTAAACAAACCTGTGACCATTTGTGCTGCCCTTCTCTGTATAGGCCCACTATCCCCTGTTAGTCCTATCTGGTATGGGTACCACACACATGAGCAATATTCTAGGATGGGTCACACAAGTGATTTGTAAGCAATCTCGTTAGTAGACTGATTGCACTTCTCCAGTATTTTACCAGTAAACTGAAGTCTACCACCTGCTTTACCCATGACAACCTATGTGATCATTCCATTTCATCTTCCTCAAAAGTGTTCCACCTGGCTGTTTGTGTGAGTTGGCCAATTCCAACAGTGACTCATTGATACTATAGTTATAGGATACTAAGTTTTTTCATTTTGTGAAGTTCAACATTTTACATTCCTGAATATTTAGAGCAAGTTTCCAGTCTATGCATCACATTAAAATCTTATCAAGATCTGGCTGAATATTTATGCAGCTTCTCTCAGATAGTACTTCATAATGGATAACAGAATATCTGCAAAAAGTCTGATTTTACTATTAATATTGACTGCAAGGTCATTAATATACAACCTGAACAGCAAGTGTTCCAGAACACTTCCCTGGGTAACACCATAAATTACTTCTACATCTGATGATAACTCTCCATCCAAGATAACATGCTCTGTCCTCCTTACCAAAAAGTCTTCAGTTCAGTAACAAATTTCACTTGATGCCCCATATGATCATACTTTTGACAATAAGCATAGGTGTGGTACTGAGTCAAATGCTTTCCAGAAAACGAGAAACACTGCATCTACCTGGGTTTCACATGACTGATGTGGTTGAAATCCATGCTGGTTGCATTGAGGAGGTCATTCTGTTCAAGGTACAGTATTATGTGTGACCTTAGAATTTGTTCTAAGATTCTAAAAAAAATTGATGTCAAGGATACTGGATGGTAGTTTTGTGGATCACTTCTACTACCCTTGATGTAGACGGATGTGATCCATGTCTTCTTCCAAGAACTGGGCACAGTTTTTTGTTCAAGGCATCTATGATAGATTACAATTAGAAGAGGAGCTAACTCATTCATAAATTCAGTGTAGAATGTGACAGAGATTCCATCAGGGTCTGGAGCTTTGTTCAATTGTAATGATTTCAGCTGTTTCTCAACACCAATGACACTAATACTTATTTCATTCATCTTTTCAGTGGTACATGGATTAAATTGGAGCAATTATCATGTGTTTTCCTTTGTAAAGGAACATTTGAAAACAGAATTAAGCATTTCACCTTTTGCTTTGCCACCCTCAATTTTAGTTCCTGTCCCATTCACTAGGTTCTGGACACTAATTTTGGTGCCACTAATAACCTTTACATATGACCAGAATTTCTTTGGGTTTTATGAAATGTCATTTGACAACATTCTCCTATGTTAGTCATTGAAGGAATCACACATTGCACTCTTGACAGCCAAATGCATTTGATTCAGCTTCTCTCTATCTATATCCCTACGCTTTGTTTTACACCTATTAGGCAGTAATCTCTGTTTCTTTAGAAGTTTCTTTACAATGACTGTAGACCATAGAGGCTCCATCCCATTATGAACTGTTCTATTGGGCACATAATCTATCCAGTGCTTGGTCAACTATTCTTTTAAACCTGATCCAGAGTTCGTCTACATGCTCCTGACCTGTGCTGAAAGTTTCAAGTTCCTCATTGAGATATGATATTATGGACTTTTTACCTAATTCACTGAAAATATATATCGCTCTGCTTGTTGTAGTTGTCCTATGTACTTTGGTAATCATTGTTGCCCCAACCGCGTCATGCTAACTAATACCAGTTTCAATGTGGACATCCTCAAATATGTCAGATCTATTTGTTATCATTAGAGCCAATATATTTCCATCATAAATGGGGTTCCTAACTATCTGTTCTAGGTTGTGTTATGAGAAGGCATTTAGCAAAGTTTCACATGATGTCTTACCATGCCCATCACTAATGAAACTGTAATTTTCCCAATTAATTGTTGAGTCATTAAAGTCTCCACCAATGATTACAGCATGATTGGGATACTTACATACAAGTGAACTGAGATCTCTACTATTTTTGATTACATCAGAAGATGAGTCTGGTGGGTGATAGAAGGATGCAGTTATTATTTTATGCCCATCCCAGATAGTGAGTCTTGCCCAATCAATTTCTAAATCTGTGGATTTCAGTATCTTGTCTACTATGACAAATACACCACCTCCATTTCCCATTTGCCTATCCTTCCAATATACACTTAAATTTTCCCCAAAAATCTCACTGCTATCAATATCAGGTTTCAGTCAGCTTTCTGTACCTCGAATGCTTTGGTTGTTTACCAATTGATTTTAATACTGTCACCTGTGGGAGGCAGTTTTTTCAATCTTACACTGATACTTCAAGATCTCCTACAGCTATCATTACCTGGACTGGATGGAGAGTTGCCGAAACTAAAAAAAACCTTGCATGCACCCTACACACAGTCTGCTACCTGCGTAGCAGCCTCTGATGTGTAGTGCACACCTGACCTATTTAGGGGGGACTCTGCCATTCAACATCTTAACTGCATAGCTTGGACAAATCTCATAAGCATGAGAGCTGTAGCAAATACACCTCCAGTGGGCAATCTGTCAGATGCTTTCTTGTCCATGGCAATGACTCATGGCTCTAGAGAAAGCTTTTGCAAGGTGGGAGAAATGGATATTACATGCAAGCCAGTCAGTATATCAAGTCAAACTGTGTGTATGTACTTTAAAGCGAGGAAATACTACATACATCCCTATGAATTATTAAACACCTTTCTAGCAACCTAACTGCTATGAAACTTTGTATAGCCTTTTGTAATTGCAATAGTTAGTGCCAGTATGAATTTCAGTTTAATGCCGTATCTAAAGTAACTCTTGAAATGGGTTCACAAAATCACATAAAATACAGAATTTAAGACTTTCCATGATAAATTACTACTGGTCATGCTAATATGTTTTGTGTAAATGTCAGTGAAGAATTATAACTAAATACTTTATTATCAAATAGCTGAGTAAACAGCATTTTGGTTAAAATTTAGGTACTGGTAATATTTTTAGTTTAAGACAACCACTAGTATTTCATATGTTGGAAACTAAGGAAAATCCAGGATGGAATGTAACAATATTACAAAAAGCTGGATAGGGCAGTAGAAAGAAGTATGTACCATAATAATTGGAGTAATAGAAATCACATTGGGAGTAATTGAAGAAACAGAGACAATGGTAACTTATATCAAGATCAAAGTGTCATTATATCTAAAAACAAAGATGATGTTACTTACCAAATGAAAGCATTGGTATGTTGATAGACACACAAATAAACACAAACACACACACAAAATTCAAGCTTTCGCAACCAACAGTTGCTTCATCAGGAAAGAGGGAAGGAGAGGGAAAGACGAAAGGATGTGGGTTTTAAGGCAGAGGGTAAGTAGTCATTCCAACCCCAGGAGATAAAAGACTTACCTTAGGGGGAAAAAAGGACAGGTATACACTGGCACAGACACACATATCCATCCGCACATATACAGACACAAGCAAAATGTCTGCTTGTGTCTGTATCTTCTCTTCTTGTCCAAACCATTTATCGTCCATGTTCACTTCCATACATAGCTACACTCCATACAAATACTTTCAGAAACGACTTCTGACACTTAAATCTATACTCGATGTTAACAAAGTTCTCTTCTTCAGAAATGCTTTCCTTGCCATTGCCAGTCTACATTTTATATCCTCTCTACTTCGACCATCATCAGTTATTTTGCTCCCCAAATAGCAAAACTCCTTTACTACTTTAAGTGTCTTATTTCCTAATCTAATTCCCTCAGCATCACCCGACTTAATTAGACTACATTCCATTATCCTCGTTTTGCTTTTGTAGATGTTAATCTTATATCCTCCTTTCAAGACACTGTCCATTCCGTTCATCTGCTCTTCCAAGTCCTTTGCTGTCTCTGACAGAATTACAATGTCATCGGCGAATCTCAACATTTTTATTTCTTCTCCATGGACTTTAATACTCCGAATTTTTCTTTTCTTTCTTTTACTGCTTCCTCAATATACAGATTGAATAACATCGGGGAGAGGCTACAACCCTGTCTCACTCCCTTCCCAACTGCTGTTTCCCTTTCATGCCCCTCCACTCCTATAACTCCCATCTGGTTTCTGTACAAATTGTAAATAGCCTTTTGCTCCCTGTATTTTACCCCTGCCACCTTTAGAATTTGGAAGAGAGTATTCCAGTCAACATTGTCAAAAGCTTTCTCTAAGTCTACAAATGCTAGAAATGTAGGTTTGCCTTTCCTTAATCTATTTTCTAAGATAAGTCGTAGGGTCAGTATTGCCTCACGTGTTCCAATATTTCTGCGGAATCCAAACTGATCTTTGCCGAGGTCGGCTTCTACCAGTTTTTTCAATCACCTGTAAAGGATTCGCATTAGTATTTTGCAGCTGTGATTTATTAAACTGATAGCTCGGTAATTTTCACATCTGTCAACACCTGCTTTCTTTGGGATTGGAATTATTATATTCTTCTTTAAGTCTGAGGGTATTTCGCCTGCCTCATACATCTTGCTCACCAGATGGTAGAGTTTTGTTAGGACTGGCCCTCCCAAGTCCGTCAGTAGTTCCAATGGTATGTTGTCTACTCCCAGAGCCTTGTTTCGACTAAGGTCTTTCGGTACTCTGTCAAACTCTTCACACAGTATCGTATCTCCCATTTCATCTTCATCTGCATCTCATAACCAATGAGGAGGTATTGAATAGAATTGGGGAGAAGAGAAGTTTGTGGTACAACTTGACAAGACGAAGGGACTGGTTGGTAGGACATGTTCTGAGGCATCAAGGGATCACAAATTTAGCATTGGAGGGCAGCGTGGAGGATAAAAATCGTAGAGGGAGACCAAGAGATGACTACACTAAGCAGATTCAGAAGGATGTAGGTTGCAGTCGGTACTGGGAGATGAAGCAGCTTGCACAGGATAGAGTAGCATGGAGAGCTGCATCAAACCAGTCTCAGGACTGAAGACAACAACAACATACGTTTACTTAAGCCCATCAGGTAGGTAGAGATTAGGTTATTTTTACATTAATTGTTTTTTGAATGCATTAGTGTTAATTTTTGTGGAAATTGATTTCAGAACTGGGATTGGTAGAAAGGGTGAGATTACTGGGTTAGATGAACTGAAATAGGATGCTGACTGGCTTCTGTACTATTTGGCCAATCAGAGAAGAGAGCTTTTAAGCGCTTGGATACTGGGAGAGGGCTTTTGCACTTGGGTCTGGAGGAGACCATTTTCAGCTCCTGTGATCTGAGGTCTTGTAGTCTGGAGTTTTAGCTGCTTTCATTAAAATTGTGCAACAGTTGTTTTATGAAAAATTGGAGTAATCAATAAAAGTTAGTGCTTAGTTGTGAGCATTGAAACTTTATTTGGAAGTGTACAAATTCCATGTGGTATTGTGTGCAGTTATAATAATAACCTCTCAAACCTGAGGGAACATTGAAAATCATTTTTACAAACTGTTTATTAACTGATAAAAAGTGTAATTCTGTGAATAGTAGATCATTAATTAAAATCTAAAGATTGCTCTTGTATAGGTATACATATAGTGATATATTACAGTGATGAGCCATTTAAATCATGCAATCTATGAGCACATGCAGTGCAAGTAGTTTTTTCCATCTTTTCTCAGCTAAGGAACATTAAATGTTCCTACAAGGTGGGCCATACTTCTGCAGAACTAACCAGGGTAACTACAGTGTTAAGAGAAAGATGTTATAGGATGCGACAACATGCATGACAGGCCCCGAGAAGAAGATTTCCAGAGTAATATAACTGTGTTTTTTGGAAGAGCTGTGTTGTCTGTTAAATTATAATACTTAGTGAGGTGGCACAGTGGTAGATACAATGGACTTGTATTCAGGAGAATGACAGTTCAAACCCTCAACCTGCCATCCATGATCTCATGAGATCATAACTTTCTGGTGGCAGATATATGAACAATGGAGTGTGTTAAGAACTACATTTCCATAAAGAGAATCTCTGCCCTTTTGTAGACTAACACCTTCAGCCTACTGTCCCAAACCTATCCTCCTGTATAAGAGATACTAACCATTTCACCAACCAAATCTCCACATTTCCTGTTCTTTTACCCCCTGGCACTCTGTACATCACTGTCTGTGCCACCTTCCGTGACACTAAGATCCCCAATACCCATGGCGTTGGTGCCACTGAACACAACCTTTCCTAACACCTGACTGACTTCATACCTACAACTAACTTCCTGGTTACCATGATGAACTGTATCATTACCCATAATTCCTTCTCCTTTGGAGGCATCACCTAGTAACAAATCTACAGTGCATCCATCTATGCCAGCCTATTCATGGGCCATATACAGAAACCCTTCCTTGCCACTTAAAATACATAACCCTCACCTTGTCCAGATTCATTGATGATATCTTCATTATCTGGCCCAAGACCCTATCCACATTCCTTCAGAACCTCAATATTTCCTCTTCCATTTGGTTCATGCTATCATTCTGAGCCCAATATGTCACCTTTCTTTAAGTTAGTCTCCACCTCTCAGATCACTCCATGAGTATATCTGTCCCTATCAGATCTACCGAGTATCAACAGTACCTTCATTTTGACAGTTGCCATCCACTCCACACTGGGAAGCCTCTTCCGCATTGCCTAACCACTTATGGTTGTGCATCTGAAGTGGCAACCAGTCTCTCTTGAAATGTGCTGAAGGTCTCACTGAGGCCTTTACAGCATTTTCCTCTCCACACCTTGTTGAGAAACGTCTTTCACACCCTGTATCCCCAGTCACCTACTACTACTTACATTCCCACCAACTGGTAGCAAAGGAGAATGCATGCCTTGTGACTCAATACCTCCATAAACGGAGCAACTGTATCACATCCTCCACCAAGATTTCAACCAAATCTTGTTGTGTCCTTAAATGAGAAATGTCCTTATTTCACCCTCCCCCTGCCACTATTGGGGGCAGGGAGCCCCCAGCAGTGGTGCTATACAGCTCACCCGGTCTATGCAAATTGTTGTCTATCCATATCCTGGCCCCTGGAACAGACCTACATGCAAGACCTTTCCCATAATTCTACTACTATCATCTGCTCTAGTCATTTCACAGGCACCTCCCACGCCATGAAAGGCAGTGCTACCTGTGAAACTAGCCTTGTGATTTATCCAGAACACAGCACAGCCTGCCACTGCTGCATGTAGCAGTCCACTGTTTTCTTGCCACATCCTCCTCTCCCTCCCCATCCCACGTCTCTTCTGTACCCCCATGACCCACTCTAAATCGAGCCCACTGTGCATTGCAGTATAGCACCTGGAGATGGCAATGGGTATGTGTGTGGAAGTTGTGTGTGTGTAATTGTCTACTTCTTAAGAAGAACTCTGTCTCATAACTTACAATATCTCACAATTTTCTTTTAATATACCTGTCTTCCAATCAATGCCTCCTCTATGTCATGAGTAGTACATTCCATGTTGTTGTAAACTGAATAACAACAATTAAAATTACTGGATGGAGTAATACATAAAATAAGGAAAGGCAACCATTTACCTACACCTGACTGATGTGCGGCACACAGAAACATCAAACAGAAATTAGTATTTACACTAGCTTTTGAGCTATAGACCTTTCTTTAGAAGAATTACATACATAACATGACTTGGACACTGTAAGTATTACTTTTCCTCAACAGAAGTAGTTAATACCAGAAAAAGTTTTTTGAATTTTGAATGAGTTAACAATATCTCAGCTGTTTTTCTAAAAGAATTTCATATGGCTTTGTATACAATGTGTTATAATTCGAGCTAAAATCCACAAAAAGAAATTACTTTAATTTTTTGTTACAAATGACATGTAGTAGTTCTGAATGTACAGTTAAAATTATTTTCTTTAAGAAACATTTGACATTATGAAATATTTGGCACACTTAAAATGCCTATTATTGTTTAAGAAATTTGGCACTATTTATTATGTTAATTTATCGATTAATTAATAAAATAATAATATAAATTAATAGAATGTCATTTGTCAAGAAAATTTGTAAACCCTATGGAATATTGTTATTACCACAGAGTGAGGTAGTAGCGGACATGCCTCCGATGTGATTGGACATGTTTATATTATTAGGAAGAACAATGTAATTTTTGTCTTTGTTGATGTGGAAATTGTAAAGACAGTGTGAAATAGCAAAATGTGAGAGAATAAAATTTTCAAGTGAAACAAAAACTACAGCCAGGCTCACTTCAAATTTATTATGTCAGTTGGAACCACGAGAACCTATAATGTCAAAAAATTTCATCTTTAAGAACTGGAGCCAACTATGAGAAAAGAAGACAAGTAAAATGTTTATTGTAAACTGTACCTCCTCTTGAAGCTTATTAAAAGAGTTAACTATGAAGACAGTGACAATCAACAAATGATGTGAGGGAGGGGTAGATTACAATACCCAAACACACACATCCATGGCCATGGCAATACTGTCTGTTGATAATCAGTCATTGAGAACAGCTTCCTAGATAGATGAAAGTGGGGAGAGGATAGGGAACAATGCACAAAGAGATGAGGGGCGAGTAAGATAGTGTGAGGCAGGTCATTTGACAGATGACTCAGTGGCTGCACATCAAGATGAGAGGAGTTCAGAGGGTAGAGCATATAAATGTCCATCCACACTCAAGTCCTACTGCCAATCTTGTACCTCATGGATCATTCCCCTGTGGTCAACACAGGTGCAAGACTGGACCCTTTGATTCACCCATCCACCACGTCTTACCATAGTCCAGTCATAAGCATTTCTTAACCTATAAAAAGGCAGAGCCTTGTGAGAAAGCAGCAATGTTATAGTTAAGGGGGTGGGTTGAGGAAGAGGGGAAGAAAGGAGAGAAAAGTGGAGATGAAAAGGGAGGGAGGGGAGAGAGAGAGAGAGAGAAGAGAGACAAGGAAAAGAGATCCCCCATGCCATCTCATGGAACTGCACAGTTAACCTGTTAACCAGCCATTGACCAGCACTCTTCTGGTCAACTGGTACCAACCTGACCTTGAAAAGTTCAACCAGATCCCTTACCAGGACTTCAACTATCTCTCATTGTACCCTGAAATGAGGAATTTTCTACCAAAATCCTGCCTACATCACACAAAACAGTATTCTGTCACTCAGCAAACCTACAGATTATCCTTGTTTCAGAAAATATGTATATTTATTTATATCCCATACATAGAGATGCCAAGTTCTAACCCACTCCTTGCTCTGTGGACAACAACAATCAAAGTACTAGAGACATTAGAAAATTTGTAATGCACTAACAATGCATGCATTTGAACAATAACTGCAAATTAGAAATAGCAAATGGAAGGAAAATATTAATTGTTCATAATTATTTACTTACCTTCGTGCTCATTCATGATGAATTTCTTGTTTATCTAGTTGGTAGATTCTGCATGCTGTGAAATATAGTCAGGTTGTTGCTTGGAAATATGTACATTAAAATAATATAATAACCAGGTTAATTTTGTGACATAAACTTTTTAATGAATGCCAATCCTTCACTACACTACAGTCAGAAAATTAGTTTACAATTAGGAAATAATTACAGTCCAGTCCAGTCCAGCACCTCATGCTTTCATCCAGCTTGCTACTTGGCAACATATGGGCAGACAGACTCCAACTCCTGTTTACAAAAACAAAGACATACAATGCTATGCATTAAATGGGTTTGGAGCATATACATATGATGAGTCTTATAATTAAATTTTTGCCTGAGGCATTTAAGTCTTATCTCTCTTCTGCTTACATCATTATCATACGTATGATGGGATGACAGATAATGAAGGTGACTAATAGCAGAGAGTAACTATAATTAATGAAGTATGCTGACCCATATTCGTACTACCTCTTTGGCAAGGCAGGTCTTATTTTTTAATAAGTAAGCTTCTTGAGCTTAGGAACATAATTTCTTTGGACTATATACACAGGAGGGTAGAGATGAGTATTAAAAAACTGGAAGTTAAAGGAAAAAGGTTTTCCATTGGAAAAAGAATTCAATTTTTTTTACAAGTAATGATGTTGATTAATGTATTTATGAATTATAAGATTTAAGGTACATAAAAGTAATTACTATTATTTCTATATGTAATTCATCAGGCTTTCCAAAATATCTGTTGACATCTTTGAGGTATTGGGTATTCTGTCAGATATAATTATCAACACTGATATCCAGCAGAATACCCATCATCTCAAAGATGTCTACTATTATTTCCGTTATTTTCTATGTAATACGTCAAATATATATTATGATGTTGTAAAATGATTCCCCCAGAGGAATGTACACTCATTCGTATATTATGTTCCTGGCAAGCACAGGGCTTCAAGCTGTTGTAGCACTCTCTCCTCCTCATTTTCTGTGCTACATCCTCTTTATCTGTCTTTAAATCCATCAATTTATTTCTTTTATGCATACTATCTCTTCTATATTTGAGTGAACAACGACTATGATATACATGTTTCTTTTTGTCCTGTAAATCATCTTATGCTCTGTTAGTCTTTGTGAATAATTTAGTTACATCTGCAACATATTACATACTAAAGGAACTTTCACTACAGTCTCCAAATAAGTTACATCTTCTTTGGTGAACAGAGTTAAGTTTTGGACACATTTTCAATGACAAAGTTTCTTGTACTACTGTTAGGTGCATGACCACAATCATACATTCTGCCAATGTTGGAGGCAATTGCCATTGAATGCTACTCTTCTTATTCTTACCATACTGACTTATCACTGTAGCTATCCTTTCTTTCTCCTCCTGTTGATGAGTGATACTGTTGGCTAAACTCCTCCAACCACACCAATTTTCTGTCCTCCTTTCCATTGACTAATTTTGAGACATCATGCACCCGATGTTGCAGTGTCAGAATAATACTTCTTTCTTGTCCCTGTTGCTAATGAGTATGATGTATATTCTGCAAATAACCCACTGCAAAATTATGTTACATTTCAAAACTAACTGATTTTATTGTTGAAAGTAAAATTGATATCTGATGATTATCCTCGAATTTGCCATTTAACAGAATCCATTTGGTAAATATATTTTATCTTATATAGTTAAAAGATATTTGAAAAGCTAAAATTATATTTCTGTTGCACAAAATTTATTTTGTCATTTTGAAGATAGGTTAGACTCGGTAAAATGTCAGTGTACAGTCAGCACTTGAATTGTGATAGAAGAATTAAAATATCATTATGAACTAAAGCTTTTGAAATCAAACTTGATTTATGGCAGTCAGTTTAAAGTTGTTGTCCTAGTAATATTATATAATAGTACCTATGAAAACAAGAAATTGATTTTTCAGAACACACAGATGATAAAGATTTTGGTAATAATGGTTATATTTTCTGAAGGAATAGTTGAGTGAAGTATAGGGAAATGGCTTAGGTTTAAAATTCATGTTAATGAACATTTAAAAGCAACAAATTACTTTCATTGTTTTAAGCTTATGTAACATTTCTTTATCATTAATCTCTATTGCCATACTATAAATATATATTACAAATTACCTTGGGCAGTGATCAAGGTGCAATATCACTAACTGGCTCAAGGTATAATTTTCCTCCTGCTTCAATAATGGATACGTAACCTAAAATAATAAAATGATGTTTTGGATCATCATAGCAGATGCAATAATTGGGCTTTTTTATTTTCTTCTTAAACCATTTCATTGCTTGATGCTATGAAAACAATAAATCTGATTTTTCAGAACACAAAGATGATAAAGGTGTTGCTAATATCGATAATATTTTCTTAAGGAATAGTTGAGTGAAATATAGGGAAAAGGGCGTGTATCTTGGGCATGTTTTCATGAATCATCATAGCAGATGCAATAATTTGGTTTCTGATGTGCTTCTTTAACCATTTCATTACTTGTCTTATTTCCCATCAAATGAGTCAAAATTTATAATCAATTTTGTAAATAGCTGCATCATAAAGATGATTTTTCCAAATGTTGCATTTAGCTCAAGGTACAATGTGGACTTGTACCATGAGCCACAGCTTAAAATAAATGGACAAGTCACATGTAATGGATAGACTCTAATAATAAACATATATAAAAGTAATTTTTATGTTTAGCAAATTAGGTTTAAAATTCATGTTAATAAACAATTAAAAGCTACAAATTACTTTCATTGTTTTAAGCTTATGTAACATTTCTTTATCATTAATCTCTATTGCAATACTATAAATACATAATACAAATTACCTTGGGCAATGATCAAGGTGCAATATCACCAACTGGCTCAAGGTATATTTTTCCTCCTGCTTCAATAATGATTAACATAATCTAAAATAATAAAATGATGTGAAAATTGACAGCCTGGTTATTAGAATAAATGTATATCTTAGTTATTAACCCTTTAACTTTAATTTTATTTGTACATATAAAGCTAGAATAACATTTAATTAAGAAAAGAAAACTTACTTTTACATTAAGAAAACAATGATATATATAGGAAGTTGAAATAATTGCTCTCTGTTCCTGTAACATTAGTTTGCTACACACGTCATAGTAGGCAATTATTGGTGTGAAAAATATGGAAGTTTAAGAGCAACGACCAGAGAAATAAGATTGACACATGGTACAAGTCTCTCACCTATGTATTGGGATTATTTGCAGTTTAGCTATGAATGGATTGTGTACAGAATGATCTTTTATATCGACTTGAAGGGCTTATGAACATGTTGTAATGATATAATGAAGCACAGTTTATGTCATTTTGAGGATATGTCACAACACTGTATTCATTGATGATGTTGTTACTGTTGAACAGATGTTGGTTTCAACATTGAAGTTTGCATAAAAAAACCTCAATATGTTATAACAGTGGCTATGAATCTCACATTTTTCAAATAATATGTCATCAAATATGTTTAAATGATGATATTATTGCTCTATTCTTTTGAATCATATGTTACGGACTGTGGAAATATGTATGAGGTGTGATAAAAAAGTAATGGGAATTTTTTAATTTCACAGACTTTATACATCCAATTGTAATTTTTTATCCTATTGGTGAACATGTTCTTGATTTATGTTTACATTTCCATCTGTTTTGAATGTTTAATTTATTGTTGACATTCGAAAATGTTATACATTTTTCCAACTGATTTGTCAAGTTTTAGTTTCAAAAAGGTTGGATCAAAGAATTTACATTAAATTTTGCTTGAAAAATGGAATAAAGTGCAGCACCATATTTGAAACGTTAATTGTGGATTTTGCGCAATCTACTATGAGTAAGACAAGAGTTTATGAGTAATGTAAAGATATCAGAGAAGGTCGAGAGTATGTTGAAGATAATAATCACCTCAGATGCCCTAGCACATCAGTTACTGATGACAATTTGAAAGAAGTATAGAAAATGGTTGTGGAAAATCACTGAATCACCATCAGAGAGCTTGTTAATGATGTCAGCATATCCTTTGGTTCATACCATCCTTATTTTTTCAGATATTTTGGGCATGAAACATGTAGCAGCAAAATTTGTTCTGAAATTGTTGAATTTGGACCAAAAACGATGTTGCATAAACGTTGCTCAGGAATTGCTGAATGAAGTCAACAACAATCCAGAACTTCTAAGGGAAGTTATAATGTGATGAAACATGGGTGTATGGGTATGACATTGGAACTAAGGCCCAATTGTCCCAATGAAAGCTGCCTCAAGAGCCAGGACAAAAACATTTTGACAAGTTTGATCATATGTGAAGGTTCATCTCACTATTTTCTTCAATTACAATGTGATAGTGCATCATCAATACCTGTATTATACTTGTATGGTCAATAAGGAATACTACCTGAGTGTGCTCCCTGCCGCCGTTGGATAAGCAGCTGCAGCAGCAAGTCGTATAACCCTAGCTTACTTATTTGTTAGATAGTTTAATTAATTTCTTTGCGTGTTTTTGGGTACTTGCATTGTTTAATTCATATATTTCGGGCGTATTATAGTATTTGAGGGTTGTAGCATCGCGCCTTAGTACCTGAATAGTGCAAATTCGCGTAGTCGTCTGTCTTCTGTTTTTGTTGTGAACGGCCGGTGTCGGTTGGTCCGTCAGTGTGCTCCCTGCCGCCGTTGGATAAGCAGCTGCAGCAGCAAGTCGTATAACCCTAGCTTACTTATTTGTTAGATAGTTTAATTGATTTCTTTGCGTGTTTTTGGGTACTTGCATTGTTTAATTCATATATTTCGGGCGTATTATAGTATTGGTCAGTTGTAGCATCGCGCTTTAGTGTTTACTTCGTAGATTCTTATTTAAATTGCGTGTGAGTTTCGTATAGGAGGTGCAATTTCGAGTTTTAGTTACTGTAATCGTAAATTCAGCAGATTGTAGCGCAGTCGTTAGGCATTTGTACAGGTTAGTTGATACATTCTTTTCGTGTTCTGCTTGCGTTATCTAGGCACGGACTCGTGTTTCGGTAACTGTTGTTAAACATCGATTAGAATGGACAGGGACTGCGATTGCTGTGTTCGGATGAGGGCTGACTTGGTATCCCTTCGCTCACAGCTACAATCGGCGCTGACTTCGGTCACGCAGCTTGAGGCTGTTGCCAATGGGCACCACTGTGGGAAGCCGGACTCGGGTATCACGGGGATGTCAACCTCGTCCCGTCTGTCCCCAGATCGGTCTGCCGCTGTGGTTGCCCCGGTTGCTGCCCGCAGTGGGGCTGAGCCCTCGCCTGTGGTTGATTGGGAGGTCGTTCCAAGGCGTGGCAGGCAGCGAAAGGCGTCCCCGGAGGCTGATCAGAAAGCCTCCCCGGTGCGTCTGACAAACCGGTTTCAGGCACTGTCTCTGGCTGAGCCAGATGCAGCCGCCTGCCCTGTTTCAGAGGATCATTCTCAGCCTTCAAGGTCCGGGCAATCGCAGAGGGTGGGCTTACTGGTAGTTGGGAGCTCCAATGTTAGGCGCGTAATGGGGCCCCTTAGGGATATGGCGGCTAAGGAGGGGAAGAAATCCAGTGTGCACTCCGTGTGCATTCCGGGAGGAGTCATTCCTGATGTGGAAAGGGTCCTTCCGGATGCCATGAAGAGCACAGGGTGCAGCCAGCTGCAGGTGGTGGCACATGTCGGCACTAATGACGTGTGTCGCTTTGGATCTGAGGAAATTCTCTCTGGATTCCAGCGGCTATCTGATTTGGTGAAGGCTGCCGGTCTTGCTTACGAGATGAAGGCAGAGCTCACCATCTGCAGCATCGTTGACAGAACCGACTGCGGACCTTTGGTGCAGAGCCGGGTGGAGGGTCTGAATCAGAGGCTCAGACGGTTTTGCGACCGTATTGGCTGCAGATTCCTTGACTTGCGCCATAGGGTGGTGGGGTTTCGGGTTCCGCTGAATAGGTCAGGAGTTCACTACACTCAGCTGGCGGCTACACGGGTAGCGGAGGCTGTGTGGCGTGGACTGGGCGGTTTTTTAGGTTAGAAGGCCTCGGGAAAGTGCGGGATGGGCTGCAATGTCAAAGGGTGCTTGGCAATTACAGGACGTGCTTGGATCAAGGAACAGTCGGAATTATAGTTGTAAATTGTTGTAGTTGCGCTGGAAAAGTCCCTGAGCTTCAAGCGCTAATAGAAAGCACAGAAGCTGATATCGTTATAGGTACAGAAAGCTGGCTAAAGCCTGAAATAAGTTCTGCAGAAATTTTTACGAAGTCTCAGACGGTGTTCAGGAAAGATAGATTAGGCAGAATTGGTGGTGGAGTGTTTGTGTCTGTCAGTAGTGGTTTATCTTGTAGTGAAGTCGAAGTAGATACTCTGTGCGAATTGGTGTGGGTGGAGGTTATACTTAACAGCCGAATTAAGTTAATAATTGGCTCCTTCTACCGACCCCCAGACTCCGATGATACAGTTGCGGAACAGTTCAGAGAAAGTTTGAGTCTCGTAACAAATAAATACCCCACTCATACGGTTATAGTTGGTGGGGACTTCAACCTACCCTCGGTATGTTGGCAAAAATACTTGTTCAAAACCGGTGGTAGGCACAAAACGTCTTCCGAGATTGTCCTAAATGCATTCTCCGAAAATTATTTCGAGCAGTTAGTCCACGAACTTCGCGAATTGTAAATGGTTGCGAAAACACACTTGACCTCTTGGCCACAAACAATCCAGAGCTGATAGAGAGCATCATGACTGATACAGGGATTAGTGATCACAAGGTCATTGTAGCTAGGCTCAATACCATTTCTTCCAAATCCATCAGAAACAAACGCAAAATAATTTTATTTAAAAAAAGCGGAGAAAGTGCCACTAGAAGCCTTCCTAAAAGACAATTTCCATTCCTTCCGAACTGACTCTGCGAATGTAGACGAGATGTGGCTCAAATTCAAAGATATAGTAGCAACCGATATTGAGAGATTCATACCTCATAAATTGGTAAGAGATGGAACGGATCCCCCGTGGTACACAAAAAAGGTCTGAACGCTGTTGCAGAGGCAACGGAAAAAGCATGCGAAGTTCAGAAGAACGCGAAATCCCGAAGATGGGCTAAAATTTACAGACGCGCGAAATTTGGCACGTACTTCGATGCGAGATGTCTTTAATAGGTTCCACAACGAAACATTGTCTCGAAATTTGGTAGAAAATCCGAAGAAATTCTGGTCGTATGTAAAGTACACAAGCGGCAAGACACAGTCAATACCTTCGCTGCGCAGTGCCCATGGTACTGTTATCGACGACTGTGCCGCTAAAGCGGAGTTATTGAATGCAGTTTTCCGAAATTCCTTCACCAGGGAAGACGAATGGAATATTCCAGAATTTGAAACACGAACATCTGCTAGCATGAGTTTCTTAGAAGTAGATACCTTAGGGGTTGCGAAGCAACTCAAATCGCTTGATACGGGCAAGTCTTCAGGTCCAGATTGTATACCGATTAGGTTCCTTTCAGATTACGCTGATACTATAGCTCCCTACTTAGCACTCATATACAACCGCTCGCTCACCGATAGATCTGTACCTACAGATTGGAAAATTGCGCAGGTCGCACCAGTGTTCAAGAAGGGTAGTAGGAGTAATCCATTTAACTACAGACCTATATCATTGACGTCGGTTTGCAGTAGGGTTTTGGAGCATATACTGTATTGAAACATTATGAATCACCTCGAAGGGAACGATCTATTGACACGTAATCAGCATGGCTTCAGAAAACATCGCTCTTGTGCAACGCAGCTAGCTCTTTATTCACACGAAGTAATGGCCGCTATCGACAGGGGATCTCAAGTTGATTCCGTATTTCTAGATTTCCGGAAAGCTTTTGACACCATTCCTCACAAGCGACTTCTAATCAAGCTGCGGAGCTATGGGGTATCGTCTCAGTTGTGCGACTGGATTCGTGATTTCCTGTCAGGAAGGTCGCAGTTCGTAGTAATAGACGGCAAATCATCGAGTAAAACTGAAGTGATATCAGGTGTTCCCCAGGGAAGCGTCCTGGGACGTCTACTGTTCCTGATCTATATAAATGACCTGGGTGACAACCTGAGCAGTTCTCTTAGACTGTTCGCAGATGATGCTGTAATTTACCGTCTAGTAAGGTCATCCGAAGACCAGTATCAGCTGCAAAGCGATTTAGAAAAGATTTCTGTATGGTGTGTCAGGTGGCAGTTGACGCTAAATAACGAAAAGTGTGAGATGATCCACATGAGTTCCAAAAGAAATCCGTTGGAATTCGATTACTCGATAAATAGTACAATTCTCAAGGCTGTCAATTCAACTAAGTACCTGGGTGTTAAAATTACGAACAACTTCAGTTGGAAGGACCACATAGATAATATTGTCGGGAAGGCGAGCCAAAGGTTGCGTTTCATTGGCAGGACACTTAGAAGATGCAACAAGTCCACTAAAGAAACAGCTTACACTACACTCGTTCGTCCTCTGTTAGAATATTGCTGCGCGGTGTGGGATCCTTACCAGGTGGGATTGACAGAGGACATCGAAAGGGTGCAAAAAAGGGCAGCTCGTTTTGTATTATCGCATTATAGGGGAGAGAGTGTGGCAGATATGATACACGAGTTGGGATGGAAGTCATTACAGCATAGACATTTTTCGTCGCGGCGAGACCTTTTTACGAAATTTCAGTCACCAAGTTTCTCTTCCGAATGCGAAAATATTTTGTTGAGCCCAACCTACATAGGTAGGAATGATCATCAAAATAAAATAAGAGAAATCAGAGCTCGAACAGAAAGGTTTAGGTGTTCGTTTTTCCCGCTCGCTGTTCGGGAGTGGAATAGTAGAGAGATAGTATGATTGTGGTTCGATGAACCCTCTGCCAAGCACTTAAATGTGAATTGCAGAGTAGTCATGTAGATGTAGATGTACCTGGAACTTATGCACCATTTGCATGAAGCTATCTGAAGAAAGCGACCAGAACAGTGGCAAACCACTCATGGAAACTGCATTGTGATAATGCTTCTGCTAACACCTCAATGCTTATTTGTGATTTTTTTGGCAAAAACCAAAACTGTTATGTTGCCTCAGCCACTGTATTCGCCAGATATGGCTCCCTGCAACTTCTTTCTTTCCTGAGGCTGAAGAGAAATGTCAAAGAACATTATTTTGTGAACATTTATGAGATAAAAAGGGAAACACTTTCAGAAGTGCTTCAAGATTGGGAAAAACACTGGCACAAGTGTATTATATCTGATGGGGATTACTTTGAAGGGGGCAAAGTTGATGTTGATGAATAAATAAATATTCTTTCCGCAAAACAAAAATTCCCATTTCTTTTTGATCATACCTTGTAAATTGTTATTAACTCTGACCTGTTCTTTTTGTCAGTATCTTTTGCTTTGAGGAAAAGTTCATGTTTGACTACTTCAATTTATTAAAAGTAAGATGATTGTGATGATGATGTAATGTCAAGGACATGAAAAGAACAAAGTGGAGTGAAGTGAAAAAAGGAGTGTACTTTTTTCTCGTTAGAAGGGAAAAGAGACCATAATGTATCTTGTGCATGCTTACGGAATTCTTGTTGGGCTATTGTAATGAAACTGAGTCAACACACCTTGTCTTCTCTAAAGTATTGTAAATTATGATATATCTAATGTTAGAGTATTTACTCTCTTGATACATCACTTATATGACAATTATTATTTACTGTAATCACCCAAACGAATAATTGATAATGAAATGTTAAATGAATCTGTATCTCTGGAAGTAATTTTAAATATATCAATATGGGTAAACATATCTGTATAACATGAAAGATTGATGTATTCATAAATCTCTGAACAGCAATAATAATAATAATAATAATAATAATAATAATAATTTTATTGTCTTTCGGACATTACAGCAATAGACAACGTCATATACATACTAAAATACAATTAATAATTTGAGAGGAACAACAGGTTTGTTGTTAACATTATAGTATTATATTACAGTTGATAAATTCTCTTATATCATAGAATGGGTGGAGGACTAGCCAGTCATGAATTGTTTGTTTGAATAATTGTTCAGGTAATTCTTGAACAGATTAAGGAAGATTATTAAATAATTTGTACTCCATGATTTCGTAGCTGTTGAGTGACTTTGACAATCTGTGGTAAGAAATATAGGGGCACCTATTCCTTCTTGTATTGTAGCTATGTACATTTTCTGTATCACTGTACTTGTTGATTTGTGTGTAGACAAATAGTCGTGCCTTGAGTCTAGAGTAGCGCAGTGAAGATGGAATGAGATGAAAGCTGCCATTATGAGTTGTATTGAATATTGCTTTTTGTAATTTACTCCTTCAAACTATGGAAAGTCTTTTGAATGATGTTAAGTGAAAGAAATTGACAGACATTACAAATATTAAGTGAAAACAGAGTTTTGCCTCAATCATTTTGCAGTTCTTAAATTTTGGCAACAACGCACTTCCTCTTAGGATGGTAGATCATCAAACCAGACAACCTCCCAAAGAAGAATTCTACATCAGTGAGACCAAAGTCAAGTAGCCTCTATTGTTTTTAACAGCCGCTTGCTCATTTTCTATTATCATGCAAATGGTCATGTTGTTAGTAAATGCCCATATTTGCAAATGTTTGTTGGTAATTAGACAACTGAAGCCAACAGAGCAAGGAGGACTAGGTTAAAAAAATACACCATTCAAAAGGCAAACATACTGACTTTTTAGTAACATATTTTGATTTATATAAAACTAATTATGAGATAACTGATACTGAAAGTTAAGATATTCATAGTTTTCCATTGCCAGTTTTGTCCTGTGCTTGTCAAATTCTAAATTTGACACTGTAGTTTTGTTACAATATTTTTCTGAATCATATAACACCCCTCTCTGATTCATCAGATTCTGAGTTCTGAGTTGTTATTGTTAATTTTTTTCTCAATTGTATGATACCCCTTGTTAGTTGATTAAGCACTAATTAGGTTTTTGGATTATTTAACATAATGTAAAATAATTTTCACAATGGCAACCATAGTCGTAGGTAGGTTATTCCAACACAGAAGCATAAGGTGGTCCTCTATACTTTCATAATTTACTAACCTCCAGCATACTAGATAAACCAAGCAACTGTTGAAATTCATAGTCCATTCAGAATAGTATACTCTAGCCTAGCAATTTTTCAAAACATCACATAGTTTCTGAGATCCACAAATATCTGTACACCAGTATTTAAATAGCTCACTCCACCCAAAAATAACCAGTCTGCAGGGCTCAGTTGTCATGTTAAAATCTCTATGTCGGTTTAAGAAGACACCATGATTATTATACAGGGTGTTACAAAAAGGTACGGCCAAACTTTCAGGAAACATTCCTCACACACAAAGAAAGAAAATATGTTATGTGGACATGTGCCCGGAAACGCTTACTTTCCATGTTAGAGCTCATTTTATTACTAATCTTCAAATCACATTAATCATGGAATGGAAACACACAGCAACAGAATGTACCAGCATGACTTCAAACACTTTGTTACAGGAAATGTTCAAAATGTCCTCCGTTAGCGAGGATACATGCATCCACCCTCCATCGCATGTAATCCCTGAGGCGCTGATGCAGCCCTGGAGAATGGCGTATTGTATCACAGCCGTCCACAATACGAGCACAAAGAGTATCTACATTTAATACTGGGGTTGCGAAAACAAGAGCTTTCAAATGCTCCCATAAATGAAAGTCAAGAGGGTTGAGGTACGGAGAGCGTGGAGGCCATGGAATTGGTCCGCCTCTACCAATCCATCGGTCGCCAAATCAGTTGTTGAGAAGCATACGAATACTTCATCTGAAATGTGTAGGAGCTCCATCGTGCATGAACCGCATGTTGTTTCGTACTTGTAAAGGCACATGTTCTAGCAGCACAGGTAGAGTATCCTGTATGAAATCATGATAACGTGCTCCATTGAGCATAGGTGTAAGAAACTAAAATGAGCTCTAACATGGAAATTAAGCATTTCCGGACACATTTCCACATAACATCTTTTCTTTATTTGTGTGTGAGGAATGTTTCCTGAAAGTTTGGCCCTCCTTTTTTGTAACACCCTGTATACGCAGCACTATGTAGACAGTTCATGATAACAAAGTGCTTGGGAGTAAGTCATACCGGTATCATTTATGCATATTGAATCTGTGCATCAGCAAAATCTTGTATTCAAATAACTAGAAGAACATATTGAAATGTGTAGAGTGCAGTGTTCAACAATTTATTTGTAAATGTATGTGATTACTTATATTGCAATGTGATTATTGTTTTGCACATTTGTGAAGGTGCAATCGCCATCCTTGAATTGCTCTTCAACAGTGGGAAGCAAAAAGGTGCTTAAAACATAGATGTAGGCCTGTGCTGTGATAGTACCACACAAAACAACAAGGGTTGCAAGCCCCCTCTATGAAAAGCACGACCGTATCATAACACCACCAACTTTGAATTTTACTGTTGGCACTACACATGCTGGCAGATGATGTTCACTGGGCATTCGCCATACCCATGCCCTGCCATCAGATTGCCACGTTGTGTACCATGATTTGTCAACTGCACAACGTTTTTCCACTGTTCAATCTTCCAATTTTTACAGCAAGCAAGGCGTTATTTAGCATTTACTGGAGTGATATGTGGTTTATGAGCAGCCACTCGACCATGAGATCCAAGTTTCCTCACCTTCTACCTAACTGATATAGTACTTGCAGTAGAACCTGATGCAGTTTGGAATTCCTGTGTAAGGGTCTGGGTGGATGTCTGCCTATTACACATTACGATGCTCTTCAACTGTTGGTGGTCTCTGTCAGTCAACAGACAAGGTCAGCCTGTCTGCTTTTGTGCTGTACATGTCCTTTCACATTTCCACTTCACTATCATATTGGAAACAGTAGACCTAGGGATGCTTAGGAGTGTGGAGATCTCATGTACAAATGTATGACATAAGTGACACCCTACCACCTGAACACGTTCGAAGTCCATGAGCTCTGCGGAGCGTGTGACATTCTGCTCTCTCACAATGTCTAATGACTACTGAGGTCGCTGATATGGAGTACCCAGCAGTAGGTGACAGCACACTGCACCTAATATGAAAAACATGTTTTTGGGGGTGTCTGGATACTTTTGATCACATAGTGTACATGGATAAGTCCAAAGGACACAGGTCACTTTCAAATTGATTACATTATAGTCAGAAAGAAACAACAGAGAAACCAAATCACACAAAGTAAATCTTATAACAATATTATGAAAAGGCAAGTTGCTACTCACCATACAGCATAGATGCTAAGTCACAGATAGGTACAACAAAGAGACTGTCACAAATATAGCTTTCAGCCAGTAAGGCTTTCATCAAAATTAGAAGCAGACACATACATACACACTCACGCAAATGCACCTTTTTGTTGTGTCTATCTGTGGCTCTGCATCTCACCTATATGGTGAGTAGTAACTCTCCTTTTCATAATAGTGTTACATCCATTCTGGATTTTCCAAAGTAAATCTTATGTTGGAACTGATGTATTCAGCAACAATAACTTAGTTGCAATGCAGTTCTAACCATATCTGAAAAGAAACTACAAAGTCAAAGCAAAATCTGAGAGATAGGAAACAGATAAATGAGAAAGACAGAGTATTGGAGAAAACTGCAAAAAATTGGTGAAGTTAGGACTGAAAGGCAATGTAGTTCATATAACAAATCATTGTTTGAATAATCTAAAAAAGACAGTTGAAGCAAAGGGCAGAATTGGTCTCTCACCAAATGAATCCAGGAAACCTTGGGTAAACATTGCATTATATTACTTTTCATTCGATAGATCATGAACATGACATTTCATAATGATGTGGAATGTGTCAGTTTAATGTAAGTTTTCTTAACATGATTTTTTTCCAGTTCTTCTTCTTAGTTGCCGTCATTCCCTCTGAAACATAGGGCCGGGATGAAATTCCTCCACCTGGTACAATTTCTAGCAAGTTTCTTCACTTCACTCCAGGTTTTGCCATCCTCTGCAGCTTCTCACTCAATCGTCCTTTTCCATGTCTGTTTGGGACTACCACATTTTCTAACTCCTTGAGGGTTCCAATCCAATGCCATCCTTTCAACAGCTGCATCTGGTTTCCTCAATGTATGCCTGATCCAGTGCCATTTTCTTTCTTTGATTTGTATATTGATTGGTTGCTGATTTGTATCCCTCAAAAGATCTTCATTTGTCATTATATCTGTCCTTCTCACATTTAAAATACACTGGAGACAGTGGTTGATAAAAATTTGGAGCTGGTTTTTGATGTGGTTAGTCACCTTCCAAGTTTTGCAACCATATGACAGAACAGCCTTCACGCTGCTATTGAAAAGCCAGAGTTTGGTCTTCGTTGAGATGTTCCTATTACTCCAGACAGGGTACAGTTGTACAGATGCACCATTTGCTTTGTGGATGCAACTATGGACGTCCTCCTCAGTGCTTCCTGTAGTCATGACTATACTTCCGAGATAGAGAAAACATTGGACATGTTCTACGCCTTCTCCATTAATGGGCAGCCTATTTATGTTGATTGGATTTTTCCATATTTCTTTGGTTTTGCGAACATTTATCTTGAGGCCTGCAACTTCCACCTCTCTCTGTAACCTGGCAAGTTTCTCTTCGATGTCTCAATATCGTTGTGTCATTAAGCAAATGTCATCTGCAAAATCTAGATCTTCGAGCCTGTCCTGCATCCCCCATTGTACACCTCTCTTCCGTCCCCCCATCACTCTCTTCATCAGATGGTGTTGGCGAAAGAATACAACTTTGTCGAACTCATGAATTTACTTGGAAAGACTCTGTTAGTTGTCCATTACATAATACTTGGCATTCATAGGCTTCATACATTTCCTTGATGATGTTAATAATCTTTGTTGGAATGCCATATTTTGCAAGAGTATCCCACATGACTCTTCAACTGCCAGAGTCGAAAACCTTTTCAAACTCAATGAAGGTAAGGTAGAGGGTGTGTTGCCACTCTGCACTTTGTTCCAGAATAATTCTGAGAGTACTGATAAGGTTCACATAGCTTTGATGTTTTCTAAAACCTGCCTGCTCTCTCCTCAGTTGTGATTCCACAGAATCCTTAATGCAGTTTAAAATGATCCTCAAAAGTACCTTACGTGCTACTGGCAATAGGATAATGCCCCGCCATTTGTTGCAGTTAGTAACATCTCCTTTGTTTTGGTATTTTCATGGTAATACCTCGTTTTCGATCTGTTGGCAGTTTCTCCTCTCTCCATATCTTCTCTAAGAGGATGTGCAATAACTCATCCATATCTTCTCTAAGAGGATGTGCAATAACTCGACAGTGGTGTCCAAGCCTGTTTTCAGCATCTCAGATGGTATATTATCTGGTCCTGGTGCCTTCCCATTCTTGATCTGCTTCAGTGATATCCAAATTTCTGCTTTTGTGGGTGCATTTACACCAATGCTGGGATTCAGATCATTGTATTCCATGTGTTCCTGTTCTTCTACCTCACCACTGAGATCTCTATTTAGACCCTCTTTAAAGTGTTCCTTCCACCTACGTGATCATTCTTCATGTGTAGTTAGTATCTCCACTTTCTTGTTCCTTACTTGTCAGTACCTCTGGAAGCTTTTCTTTGAGGGCATCTTAGTGACATCATATAGATCTTTCACATCCCCCCTCCACGCTGCCTGTTCTGCTCTATCACCCTGTTCATCTATCCATCTTCTGCGGCCTCTTCTCACACTCCTTTTCACTTCCTTATCTGCTGCTCTATAAACAGCTTGTACGTGTGCTTTTTGTTGCCTGGTCCTGCTCTGATTTACTCTTCCCTTGGCCTCCTTTCTATGGGTGATTTTCCTCCAGGTATGTTCGGACATCCAATCTCTCTGCAGGCGATTTTTAAAGCCAAGTTGTCTCTCACTCACTTGCACAAAAGTATTCTTAACTTCTGTCCACATTTCCTCCATGTCCTTATCCTCTGCCATGTCCAGTTACAGTGCCTGGAATCTATTCCAGAGTTTCAGATGGAACCCCTCAACTATCTGTGGATTTTTCAGTTTACCTACACCGAACCTTCTATTCTTTGGCTTGAATTTCTTTCTGGAAGCCTCAATTTTCATTTGGAAACTGGCAGTAATAAGATGGTGGTTGCTACTTGCGTCTGCTCCTCTTCTATTCTGCCCATCTTCCAAGCTCCCCCTGAACTTCCTGCATACTGCGATGTGGTCAATTTGGTTTTCTGTAGTATGATCTGGGGATGCCGATGTTATCTTATGACATCTACAATGAGGAAACAAGGTCCCTCCTATTACAAGGTCATGGGTTGCACAGAAGTCACTAAATCTTTCCCCGTTATCATTCATTTCACCCGAGCCATGTACCTCCATTATCTATTCCAAACCCTCTCTGTTATCTCCCACCTTGGCATTTATGTACCCCATAACAATGGGGATATCTTTCTTGCTCACTTTCCTTACAGTCTCTCATAACAGGTAATATAACTCCTCCTTCTTCTCAGTCTCTGATGTCTCTGTGGGGGCATAGCATTGGATAAGCATCACATTTCAGACCTTCATCTTAAATCTGGCAGTCATGATCCTACTGGACACAGGTCTCCATCCTAGAAGGCTCTACTTTGCTTGTCTTGGTCAACAATAGCCCAACTCCATCCCAGTGTTCCTCTTCCTCTTCACACCCTGAATACAAAAATGTGATTCCATCTGATGTCTGCATTTCACCAAACTCTGGCCACCTCACTTCACTCAATCCCAGGATATCAAGCTTGTAGTTATTCATTTCCCTTGCCACTTGTTTCAGCATGCTACTCTTCCTCAAGGTTCATATATTCCAAAAGCCAGTTTTCATTTTCCTTTTCATGTCAAAGGTCATAACCAGTTTATCCATCTGGTTTTATATTCTCGTCTAGGTTTCAGTAATCAGGTTATTTAAGAAGGGCGGAGGATTGGTCCACCTCTTCTGATTGTCTTGGTGGGACTGCCACCTTATCGCCCAGCACTGACAATTTGCCAGATGTTCAGCATATGGGCTTGGAATTTCCTCAGCACCCCAATACGTGGTTTAGCCACCAGCGAAGCTTGTGGGAGTGAAATGGGAAGGGAAAAAAAAGGATGGGCTAGGGATGGGAAAAGGATAGGAGACAGGTTTTTGATAAGTCATTGAAGGACACACTTGATCTGGCTCCTCCCCTTTGGCCTGTCCAGCATGGGTGACCCTGCTGGTAGCTACGCTAATACTGGCATACCCCTCCAGATCCAGAGCAAGCAAACCTCCTCACCCACATGGACAGTGCATTTGTCTTTAAACACTGGGTGACTATTTGTCAGACTTTTATTGCTATTTGGCAAATGATCAAAGATTTTTGTGGCAGCATAATTCACCCCTTTCTGTGCCACAGTCAGATTTAACCCAGAACAGTGAGGATCACCCTTTCTTTTAATGTTGTTGCTTTGAAATTTACTATTATTTTTGAATTGGGCTTGGTTATTAATAACAAAATTCATAAGTGATTATATGAATTTGAAGGTACTGTGAATATTACAAGTTCCTTAAATAAATTCCTTAAAGAGTTTGATCTAAAGAGTTTGATTTTGTGGATTGTGGCATCCATCCTGCAAACATTTAAAGAGCATGTGTTGCCACTCAAGGTTTATTATTAAGATCAGGCACTGTCAGTTCAGCCTCAGTGGGCCAGGCTTGAAAAGAACCTACAAGGGTTCAAAGCTAGTCACCTAACAAACACTGTGACTGTTGACAGAATCATCACTATACACTTTAGGGAATTTAAATAAAGTTGCTGTTCCCTGTCAATCAAATGTTGAAACTGAAGAAGTCCTTTATAAATGTCTCCAAGGTGATCTTAGGTGGACTCCAGCTATTATTGTGATCACACACTTTTGTGCAGTTAATATCTTTCTCTTAATGATGAATTACCAAAAATATGATCCCATGTGAAAGTAGTGAATTAAAACAGGCATAGTAGGTTAATTTACTAATATGTTTATCACCAAAATTTGCAATAACCTTAGTAGTGTAAGTAGCTGATTGATGATCATTTTAGCAGATTGTCAATGTGTTTCTTACAATTCAATTTCTCATCAATGTACACACCCAGAAATTTCGAATACTCTGCCTTAGCAACAGACTTCTCTTCAAAGTCTACATTTATCAATGGTGTTACGCTGTTTACTGTGCAGAATTGTCTATATTGTATTTTCTTAAAATTTAGTGAGTCCATCTGCAGAGAACCACTTAATAATTTTCTGAAAGACTTTATTTACAATTTCCTCAGCTAATCCTTGTTTTTTGGGTGTAATTTCTAAAATTGTATCATCAGCAAAAATAACTAGCTTTGCATCTTCGTGGAAGTCACTAATGTATTATTGTATATTAAGAACAATAAGGAACCCAAGACTGAACCCTGTGGGACACCATACTTGTTACCTCCCCCATTAGAGGACTCTGTTGATTTTTGCAGACTATGTGTACTGTTAATTTCAACCTTCTGCATTATTACAGTTAAATATGAATTAAACTATTTGTGCATTGTCTCCCTCACACCACAATACTTAAGCTTATCTAAAAGAATTTCATGATTTACACACTCATAAGCCTTTGAGAGATCACAGAGTATCCCAATGGTTGATGTTCAGTTATGCAGAGGATTTGTTATTTGATCAGTGAAAGTATAAATGGCATTTTCTGTTGAAAAGACTTTCTGAAAACCAAACTGACAAATTTGTTAATACTGCATTTTTACAAATATGTGAACCTACTCTTGAATACATCACTTTCTCAAGAATTTTAGATAAAGCTGTTTAGTACTCTGTTGGAAATGCCGTCAATTCCATGTGAGCTTTTACTTTTGTGTGAATTACAGCAGGAGAGGTGGGTTGAATTTCAGTTTTATCAAATTGCATAGGTGTTGCCTCTTCTGTGTATAGCCTTGCATTTTCTAATGAATACCTGGATCCTTTTTTCTCTATAGCACTTAAAAAAGATAATAAAAATATTCTCTACTTCTGACTTTTTGTTAACAAACTTTTCATTGAGTTTGATAGAAATACGGCCTTCCTGTGCTCTCAGTTGCCTGGTTTCTCTTTTAACAATATTTCAAATGTTTTGATTTTATTATCAGTGGTGCTAACCTCAGACATTGGCACATACTTCTGGACTTTTAATAACTTTACTTAATAAATTACTGTAGGTTTTATAATGTTTGACTGCTTCTGAATCATTACTCCTTCTAGCTATAAGATACATTTCACTTTTCTGTTTGCAAGATATTTTTATCCTTTTAGTAAGCCATGGCTCTTTAGATGTTTTCTTACAGTTACGTTTCACTTTTTTCCTAGGGAAACTGTTTTCAAGTATAGTCACAAAGGTATCATGAAATGATGAAATTTTATAAATCATCATCAGGCTCCCTGTACACCTCATCCCAGTCTAACTGTTGTGCTTTCCCTAAAATTTGCAATTGTTAAACTGTTAATAGAATGCACTATTTTGAAGGACTGTTTTGCATTACTGTCTGGAACTATGTCATATACTGTAACTAACTGTGCATCATGATCAGACAGACTATTCTTAACAGGGAAAGTTTTTATTCAATTAAATTTATCTTGGTGTATAAAAACATTATTTATCACCATGCTGTTTTCCTATACTATCTGAGTAGGAAAATCAATATTGACATCAAACTGAAAGAACCAAGTGATACTTCAAGGTCAAGTTTTCTATGAGATTTATTCAGAAAATGTACACTGAAGTCCCCACAAACAATAATTTGCTTCCCTCTGTCTGAAAGATAGCACAGCAAAGAATACAAGTTTTTCAAAAAATAGCTGAAAATTTCCCAATGGGAACCTATACACAGTTACAGTTATAAAAGTAACATTATTTAGTTTATGCTCACATGCACATGCTTCTACATGTCACACTAAGCAAAAATGTTTAGTTTCTAAATTTTTCACACTTATATAAATTTTAAAATATGGCAGCTCCTTCTCTCCCCGTAATGTCTCTGCTTACATGTACTGAAACCTTATCTCCACCTACATTTATGTTTTACACACCTGTTATTACATGATGTTCAGATGGGCACAGTGCATTTATCCATCCTCTGTCTCTAAGTCTTCTCACCAAACAAGAAGCTTATCTACTTTGTTTTTTAATCTCCTGTTATTCTGATGCAATATACTAATATTATTTGTCACTGTACTTTTATGAGAATCTTTTGGTATTTTAACATTTTTGGTACTTACCTGTCTGAGCTTCTCATTAAGCTTAATGTTATTCAATGCTCAATCATTAGATATTGATCGTAGTCTAAAAAGGAGGAATTCCGATGCATTTCAATGCCCCCACCCCCTTAAAGATTTTGCCATCATCGCAGTCAATTTACCCTTCACTTTCCTACTGAGATGTAGGCCGTACCTTGTGATGTCCCTCCTACCAATAGCTTCAATAAGATTCAAACCTATGCCTGACAAAGCAGCTGCTCAAACCAGCTCATCTACTCCATACTCATTCTCCTTGCAGAGCTGTCCAATTGGGGCCAATCATACCACATGACAGCAGGAACCTAGCCAACATTTGTATGGTTTGTTGCAGATGAAATTTTTTCAGATCACACTCAATACTGTAGCCCTGATCCCTATCAATACTGTATCCTGCTCCATACATTATCACAACATGATTCTGCTTCGTGAAACCCTTGCACAATGATCTTATTCTGTATCACTTGGCTAAGATATGCACTGGGCTTATAAAACTTGTGATCTGATACCTGTCACCTAATTTTTACTGCCAGATCTGGCCCATGCTTCTTCCATGACTACTACCTAACAAAAGAAATTTCCTCCTACCTGCTGCTTGCTTTCAAACAGTTGGTTTTCAGGTGAAAGTCTGTTGCGTATTAACTACACCTACATGTACCTGAGCCTCTTCCTTAGTTCACTGAGGTAGAAAGGCAAGTCTGTTGTTTGTGCCAGTGATGAAACTGTCAGACACAGTTCTCTTTCTGTGGTCCCTGTTCCTTGCTCCTTGCTACCACTTCCCACCTGTCTTCATCTCTCCCCCCCCCCCCCCCCCTCCCCAACCTCATCAGTTCCTCCCTGTCACCATCCAGTTCAGCCTTAAGGGCTCTAATCTTCCCTTCCTGTTCATCTATTTTCCTGTCCTTCAACATACTTTCCAAGACACTCATGATCACCTAATAGCATTAATAGAATAAAGCAAAAAGGGAAAAATGAATTACAATGCAATAGGCTAAGAATATTAGTTAACTGGGAAGCAAAAAAGCTCAAGAAGAATGGCTGGGAGCCATATGTGATGAAATTAATGAAAACTACAAGAAAATAACTGTAGAAAATGCACACAACTAGATAAGAAAGCATTCTGGAAAACAAAATGATTATTTCATTCTGCTTCAAAGAGGGAAGAAGTCTTATAGAAAATTAAAGTATAGGTAACAGTTGGAAACAGTATATTGAAGATTTGTTTTATTAGCCACAATTACGTGAAATGGAAGAAGAAAATGGTGGAACAAATGGAAATGGGGCCTGATTTTTTTTAAAAGAAAGGCAAGTGGTGTTGATGACAACCCAGGTAAAATGTTAAAATCATTTAGAGCCAGAAACAAAGCATCTGAGATGCGTCTTAATCAATGGTATAAAACTGGTATTGTCTCTGAAGACTTTGAGGAAAGTATAATGACAATGACTGCAAAGAAGAACAAGCTGGCACATGTGAAGATCACAAGACTCTGAACATTCAAAATTGCAGTGCAAAAACATTAACAGGAATAATATACAGCTGCATTAAGAAAAAAATTGAAGCCAACTTATTTCGTTTCCTTCCACTAAGACAGTGGCACAAGAGAAACTATCCTGTGCCTTTTGCAGTACAACTGAAGAAAGCTCTAGGGTGAAAAGAAAGAGTTATGTAGCTTTTTTGACCTCAGAAAGGTATTCAAACTAGACTTCAGAGACAGAAGAATAATTAAAGAACTGCACACGGAA
The DNA here is from genome assembly GCF_023897955.1 of Schistocerca gregaria. Taxonomy (NCBI): domain Eukaryota; kingdom Metazoa; phylum Arthropoda; class Insecta; order Orthoptera; family Acrididae; genus Schistocerca; species Schistocerca gregaria. The sequence continues at coordinate 146,967,463 of NC_064925.1, forward strand.
CAAACACTTATAGTTAAGAAATAAAGAAAATAAGCTAAAAGAAATTAGACAAGGATACAATCTGTCACTATTCCCAGTCAACATTTACAAAGGACATGCAATAAATAAATGCACATCATATTGTACAGGTATCAGGACAAATGGAGAAAGCATACAGACATCTGTATTTGCAGGTGACATAGCTGTGATAGCTCCAAATAATCTAAAATGTTTAGATGCAGTACTAAAAGATAAATACAAAATGGAAATTAAGTAAAAAAAGGAAATACTCATGTGCTCAAAGGAACTTGGAGGGATAAACATCAAAATCAGAGGAAATAAAATAAAACACAGGAAATCATACAGATATTATGAAGTAACATAGTTGAAGATGTAAGAAGGATTGAAAATATAAAACAGAGAATTAGAGAAGCAAAAGCAGAGTTCATGCATAATAGAAAAAAGCTTTGTTCAAACAACATAAATACTAAGTCATTATTTAAAACTTCCGGGGTGAATTGCCGTGGTCCATATATAAAACTTCTTCTCCTTCCTGATGTTTCGTTGCCTGCAGTCAGCAATGAAACGTCAGGAAGGAGAAGAAGTTTCATATATGGACCATGGCAATTCAGCGCGGAAGTTTTAATTAATGAAGATGCCAGCCGTGAAAGCTTACATTCCATGAATAAATACTAAAGTGAGGAAAAAGGTGGTGAACAGCTGCATTTGGAGCATACCATGTGTAACTCTGAAATGTGAAAGTCTGACAAAAATGGAAAGAAATCTCTGGAAGCAGTTGAGGTATGGTACTTGAGATGCCTCTTAAAGATAATGTGGAGAGATTAAACCACCAACCAGGAAGTCCTGCAAAGACTAAGACTAGGAGAACAACAGAGTGAAGAAGATGTGAAGGGATTGGTGACATAATATGACAAAACCACTTCCTAGTAAATGTTCTATAAGGAATGCTGTAAAGATAGCCTAAGGAAGATCACATTTGGCATTTTTAAAACAAGCTGCACTTAATTCAGGAGTCTATAATCAAGCAGAAATGGAAAATTAGCTTGTAATAAATCCTGGTGGAGAACTGTCAACTAATTGAAGATTGATGATGGAGAAGAGGAAAAGAGCAGCTACTTCGAAACAAGCTACAGCTTTCCCTCTTATGTAACACAGCTATTGTATTTATCTACTCTTCTGCCTAAACATTAGCATACATTTACTGATTTTAGACAGTTATTGGCTGTATAGAAAGTGAAAAGCTTAAATATAACCTGTCTGATATGAAAATTAGTGCTGAAAGTTTCATACATCCTTAATTCCAAACATTTTGATATATTATACAATGGGCATCTAATAAGGTACTTTTGCTGTCTGGTACTTTTGTAGTCTTATTTGGAAAAGCTGAGGATTTACAGTTTCCTGCCTGCTGTGTTGATACTGAATATAAGAATGTATATCAGACCAAAGGAAACTAATATATTTGAGCACAATACATGATTTAGTAACATCATGTGTCCAAATAAAAATTCATTGCTATGCTGACTAATCACTTGGGGAATAACTATGTTCCTACCTTAACTCAATCACATTCACCCTGTTGCCAGCTTGTCTGCTGCACACCTTACTACATCCACTGAATTTGATATCTTGGTTCTGTGTAATCTCTTGATGGTTTGTTGTTACTGTTGTTAAATCTGCATTCCAAATGTTAAGTTCTCTTTTTGGATCTTCTATTAACAAGTAACATTAATGATACTTTCAATGTTTCAGTTTCATGAAGAGAAACAACAGTACTGTTATTAGATACGTCACTGCCATTAAGCATAAAAAAGGGAATGGGTCATATAATAGTTACGTGAAATTAACATATACAGTTATATTTGTGTTATAACTAGAAACTTAATGTTTTACAGTAAATACATCTTCTTTATAGATACTGTAAATATTTATGTGAGACTGATGAAATATTTTGAAGAGCTATCTGAATCTGTGAATAGTGTGCAGTTAGAGGCAGTTTTAATGCATTGCTCTCTCTTCCATCAAGTGCACACATGAAGTAATAACTAATTAAATAACACTTTTTCTTGAGAAAAAGTACCATAAACATGTTAAACAAGTTTTACTTAGCTTGAAATTTTTCTTAATGTGAATAAAGAAGTTTTGTGGTTGATGACCTCTCCACATCATAGATCTTGCTTAATTAAATGAAATATCAATATTCATGTCGCAGATTTCATTGCCAAAATAAAAATGCCAATTTTGATAACTGGCATTTACTTCAATTTAATTTTTGTTGTAGACAAATATTCCAGACAGGTGATCCACCTAAGCTTTTACAAATATTTAAATTGTTTAAAGCATGCAAAACTAAAACTGACTCTAAGACATTAAAACAGACTTATAGAATTCTCAGTGGAGACTGACTGTGGCACTATCTGTGATG